>NW_016159278.1:1547-58462 GCF_001687245.7 Rhagoletis zephyria | reverse complement strand
TGTAAACCTTATAAATGAACTGTCAAAATTTGTATGGAAACTCGTTTACACATTTCTGATAAATTTATCCAGCGATTTCACTGAATAAACTTGATAAACTGAAGACAATGCAACTCTGTCGCAACTCTAGCTATGTTTTCTTAGGCAATAATCGGGATCCGCATACAAATTTTGCACGCAAATTCAACAACGATATGATCCTGATAGAGATCTGGTTCAATTATTATCCCGTCTGTTTGTTTTGTTTCACTGATAATTCGCAAAGTTTGGTAGCCGTGATAAATGGATTCATACACAACCAGCCATTCTGCCATTGTTTCTTATAATTGCTTCAAATAAATAGCCTTTATGTTATATATACATTTATTTAAATAGATATCTCGTAAATATAATTTTTTCCAATTTAGTGAGGTAGTTTCTATAATTTCTTTATACCCGTGCTAGTAGTATAAAGTTAGTGACACTGCGCTTTATAACCAAAGAAAACACGACTATTGTCGCATGTGTAAACGAAAAGAGAGTGTGGGTCGTTCATTTAACAGAGTGCATAAACTTATAAGATTATCTGCTTGATAAAGTTATCGGTTTAGATGAATACCACTACTGTCATGACAATAGCAATACATGCACACTTTTTCACTAATACATGCCAAGCCCAGTAAGAACCCTATCTGTTAACTAATGCGTTATATACGCCAAGTACTACAATAAGTTTGTGTGAGAAATTCAAAAACTTTCCATCATTTTACATAGGGCTACTGGAGAAATCTAACGCATAATCGTTTCACGTGTGAGTAGTTTCCCCTTTTTTTCACATGCAATTCGCTATTATATTATACTATATGTAGTGTAGCATGGACAATGACAACATCCGATGAGGCGGCTCTTGGGGTGTTTGAGAGAAAGATTTTGCGGAAGATTTACGGTCCTTTACGCGTTGGCGACGGCGAGTACCGCAGACGATGGAACGATGAGCTGTATGAGCTTTACAACGATATGGACATAGTGCAGCGAATTAAAATACAGCGGCTCCGCTGGCTTGGTCATGTCGTTCGAATGGACACCGACGCTCCAGCTCTGAAAGTATTCAACTCGGAACCCGCTGGTGGTAGCAGAGGAAGAGGGAGGCCCCCACTGCGATGGAAAGATCAGGTGGAGAAGGACTTGGCTTCACTTGGCTTTTCCGATTGGCGTCAGTTGGCACAGAGGAGAAACGACTGGCGTGCTTTGCTGAACTCGGCCAAAATCGCTTAGGCGGTTACAGCGCCAAAAAAGAAGAAGAAGATATGTAGTTTTCTCTTTTCAATCAAATATTATTATGCGATTAATAACGTGTTATATAACGTAAAGAATGGTATATGGATATCGCTAATATGCAAATGTGTTGGTTTTCATTGACAATTTTGTAAGTGTATTGGAGAATGCGTTAGGTCGTTCTTGCTGGGAGGCGTTTCAACTACAGGTGGTAGCAATAGAAGCCATGCTTCTTCTTATGAGCACGATTATGTCAAATGATCGCCTGTTTTGCTTTGTTTACATATCCGCGTATATACATACACATGCACGTAAACACATACCCTGCAAACAAATGCTTCCGAAATCTTTAAGAGTATCGGAAGTTTGTTCCGATTTTTTTATGAATGATTATTTTCAAGACAGTAAATCGGACATTTGACGCATGCAGACAATAATTTTGACATCTTGTGCAAGAAAGAAGAGAAATTCATAACAAAAGAACAAAAATAACACAAGAGACACTGATGTATATGTAACTTTGTTTCTTTATTATTTTGTAGTTTTTAGCTTAAATAGCTTGCGCGAAATGCGTATTAAAGACTGTCTCAGGAAAAATGTACACTTACATATTTTTCCATGAATTCATTTTGTAATAAAATTTTAATACTATTTATTGTCAAATAGATATGTGCTTAATTTTAATTCTCGAAAAAACCCATATCTTTAAGGTTTAAGTTATTTTTGATAAAAATTGCGAACTTTTTTTAACACCTTGCTTTAAATTTATTACTGTACTTTCGTCTACATTTTTGTTCTAATTTTTCCATATATTTTTGAAATCGTTAGTATTTTTAGGAATTTTATTTGTTTTTCTACGGCTTTTCTTCATAAGAGCCCAATATTTCTCGATCGGCCGAAGTTCGGGACAGTTAGGTGGATTAGCCTCTTCGGTACAACTGTTACCCCATTTTCTTGATACCAGTCCATCGTTCTCCTTGAGTAATGACTTGTTGCTGAATCAGGCCAAAACAAAACAGAACCTTGGTGCTTGCAATAAATGCGATTCCAAGCATTCCACTATATAAACGTTTGAGTTAATTGTGCCCTGCGTCACAAATTTCGAACTTCTAAGGCCACAGCTGCAAATCGCCTGCTTGGGAAATTTACCAATCTTCTGAGTTGAAAATTTCTTGTTAACGTTGCCCTTTTTAAATGCAGTGTAAAATCCTCTACCGGGTATTTGAGAAAAGTCAGCTTTACAGAAAGTTTCGTCATCCATTACTAAGCAATCAAATTTAGTGAGAAATTGCTCATAGAGTGTTCGGGCACGCTTTTTAGCCAGTTTTTCCTTCTCTTCTGATCGATCGGGTACTGTCTGAACCTTGCAGCTTTTTAATTTCAAGTTTGGTTTTACTCTTTGCACGGTTGATTTGGAGGTTCCAACAGTTTTCGCCATATCTCGAATAGAGTTGTTTGGTTTTCTTGACCTCTTGCGCCAACTTCTTGTTAGCGGGAGCTTTTTTTCTTCCCGAACCAGGCTTTCGTTGAGTACACAATCCATTTTTGTATGCCGAAATAACGCGTTTTACGGCACTAACGGACGAGTGCACCTCTTTTGCTAACTTTTCGTACCTCACAAATTTATTTTCTAGATATTTGGAAAGAATAAAACTCCGATTTTTTTGTTGTTTTGGCGAGATTTTCGGACGGGACGAACTAGTAAATATTTTGAATAAAGTCCTAATTTTGACAGATTTTTAAATGTAGGATAAATATTTTTTTCTTAATATCAATGCTTACTAAGGCCAAAAAAATGTGTACAAGAAAGGTCGTTTTTTCTGGGACAGTCTTTATAATATAATGTTCCCGTCCGATATTTGCTCAAAATGAATTGTCATAACTATTGTACAATTCGTAGCGAACACTTTTTGCAACTCACTCCACTTCATCAGTGAAACAGTCTCCCCGTCGGTACCGCCACTGTCTACGCCAGCTGGAGTAAAGCTCTACCCAGAACTACAGCGGACGACGGTAAAGCGGTCGGCGGTAAGTGAACATTTGTTTCATTAAAATATTTTTATTTGTTTGGCACGTGCGTTGTGCATATTTTCTGAAAGTAAAAATGGTTAATAGCATTTGCAAACTTGTGAAAGTAATAAAAATTATTACAATCACCAATGTGCCGCCCCCGCTGGGCGGTAAAAATAGAAATAAATTTAAATCAACCGAAAAACGTTGGCGGTAAAAATGCTGCCGTCGCAATTATGTGCTAATCCATATGTCTTCCTGAGTTTTAATTTTGACAGCGGTTAACCGTGGACCGCTCTACTGTCGTCGGCTGTAATTCTGGGAAGAGCTTAACAAGTTGCACTCAGTGTTGCCGTTTTGATGCATATGTATCCAATTGGATACATTTTCGCCTTAAATTTTGAGGGATACTTCGTTTTTTTCCTCAGTGCAAGTTTGGATACCTTTTCCCATAAGTATTTGTAAGTTGAAGGAAATTTTTTTTATTTATGTACGAGCTATTATAACATTTTTAACAGCTGGCTGCTCATCCTCCAAGCAAGAAATTTTCACTTATTCTTTTCACTTTGAAAAATTAAATTTTTAGCTACATAAACGTGCATTTAAAAACACCAAGTACTTTGCAAATTTTAAAAAGTTTTCCGACCTGTAGTTAACTGTAACATCGAGAAATCAGCTTTTTCATCCCGAGCAACCCTTCTCTTAGCAGTCAAGGGAAATTGACAACCATGCCGGAGACTAATTTTCAACTATAACTTGACTGCACTAAAAACAAGTTATAACTTCCAAATTTTCAGTTATATGTCGTTAAGCGAGAATTCAAACAAGCTGGAAATAGACATTTTTCTTGAAGGCGGAATTTACAGACAAATACAAGTTTTTGAGAATTTTTTCAATTTCATAGATAGCTTCCAATCCAACAGTTTGATTGAAAAATATTGTAACCATAATAGCAGCAAATAACAGTTTACTGACCTAAATGTAACAGGTCAAAATTAGTTTAAATTAGTATTATTTTGATAGACTAGGAAACTTTATTGCATGTATTATTTGTGGGAATCTAATCGTAGTAATAAACATCGAACATGCGAAAACTTTGGCCCGTACCCAGCAAACACAGTTTCAAACGTTTGAGAAAAATGTATTTCTCAATTTGATATCAAATTTTTTTCTCAAATGATTCTCAAATTGAAAACGAGGTTTAAATTTTACGTTTGAAATTCATTTGAAGTTGACTTGAAGAAAGATGTCAAGTATCAAACGTTATAAAAATGCGCAGTTAAATCAAAAACTGTAGGAATAAAATTAAGATCAATTGAAAAAAAACAATGAATAGAAAAAATTTCAAAGAGAAAGCCCACAGATAGTGGATTTGATGTTTGCGCGGATTGAAAAACCTGCAGGCCTTCAAGACGAATTTATTATAAATTATTTTATCTTAATTGCTTCTTTTGTTATGTACATACATATGTACATCGCGAAGAAAACATAAATATGAAATATACATTTCCTATTATAAATTTTATTTCCACATTTGAAGGTCATTTGATAAATAACTTTTGAAATTGATTTGACAATTAACCATATTCTCAAATAGAGATGAAACTCCCCTTTTTATTGGGAAAGCTGTAATTTTCAAATCAATATCAAATCATTTTCAAACGTTTGACATTTGATAAAGGCTCTGATTTCAAATCATTCTCAAATGTATATCAAACCTAATTGTTTGGGGGGTAGTTGTAGTCAGTATTTTCCCATTCTTAGAAACAGATCTGGGAAACAAATGCCTGTAGTTATAGTCAAAATTAAGTCGACACTAAAGTTAGTTGCAGTTTTTTTTGACAGATATCCCATTGACACTTATGTATGTCAGAAAGTTGCAATTAACTTTAGAGTCGATTCAATTTTTACTATAACTACGGGCCTTTGTTTCCCAAATCCGTGTCTTAGGATGGGAAATTACTGACGACATGTTAATAAGTTTGTTATGGGGCCGAGTTTGTTTTCCATAGATGCGGTGTGTAAATGCAAATGTCAGCTCTTTTCGGTATATGCATTTGGATACAGTTTTAGATTTTTTATGGATACTTTAAAGGCTAAGGCAGTGGCAACACTGCTTGCACTTGCTAAGCAGTATACTCGTTCTCTACAGTCCGCTTAGCCCCACTCACGGTGTAACGGGATATCACCAACTTGCTCAGCTACACCTTTATGTATGCTCCCACTCCATGCAAGGGACGGTTAAGCTTGCATTATTCTGGAAGCTGACGAGGAAGTTCAGTACAAATCAAACGGCGTCCAGAAACACCACGGACGGTGGTGCACACATCTTGTTCTTATACTTTATGAACTATACATATAAAATTGTACTCAATAAATATTATCTTATTAACGACAAAAGAACGATAATTTTTCTGAAGGACAGTTCAAAGGGACCCCGTTACTATAGTATTCGTCAATACTACACATTTTATGGTGGCCCATGAGGAAAACCTCCTTCCTTCAAAAAGAAGAAACTAACACAATACAAATATGTATACTTTGCAAACGAGAACCACTTTGATCGCTGTTTGCAGATTCAAAAGCATCGTTGCAGTTCGAAATCAGCATAACCCACTTGTGCGATGTCAGCGTATGCAGTTTACTTAACTGGGCGCGCTGCCGTCACCGGTCGCTGTCCGCAGCAAGCGTAATTCACTTGGCCGCCGTTAGCGTATGTACTTTCCGACGCGCTGCAGTCAACGTTTTAACCTCTGCCAGCATTGTACACATGTTTAACGGCTCTACCTTCTGTGGCTCAATTCATCGTTGGATTTTTTCTTGCGCTTTATTTTTTTTCGCTCAACTCCAATTTGCCACAAAGGAATATTTACGCTCATCAACTCGTCATAACACTTTGAGTCAACTTTAGTGGTTAAATCATCATCGGATTTATTTTTTCCGCTCAACTCTGATACGCCGCAAAGGAACATTTACACTCATCAACTACATAAACTTAAACGTAAGTTCTAAAATCTCAGTTACGTGATATATATATACACATATATATTAACAAATAAAAATATGGGTGTTACAGCATTAATAAGCTGCAGGTAAATCAAATACTCGTCAACTTTAAGAAGGGTTCAGTTGGGCGAAAAACTAAAACCTATTTTCAGCAACAATTAAGGCGAGTTGATGAGCTCAATGAGGAATTTCATTCCACACACAAATCTATTGTCTGTTCTGACATTAAGTTGGACGACGAATACCTCACCGCTGATCTTGCCTCCCAGTTCTAAGAACTTCATTTGGAACTTTTCTGTCTGCTAACACAGCGTCATGATGAAAAACACAGCGTCATCCGAAAAAGAGGAGACTAAGATCGGCACGTAGCCAACTAGTTCGCAGGTTCGATTTGTCGCTTCAACGCAATTCCCGCGGTTACCAGTACCATCGTTTTCTGGCAAGTTTACCCACTGGGCCAGCTTCCACGATTCTTTCAATCGATTGATTCATAATAACATTGAATTAAATCCCATCCAAAAGTTTCATTACTTGAAGCAGGCTTTGCTACTTGAGCGTGATCTTGACATACAACAAATGCTTCTGACAGAAGCGAATTATACCACTGCATGGTACCTGTTAGTAAAACGTTTTAATAATCCGCAAATAATATTTTCTCATCATATGAACACGCTGTAAAACTTACCAGTTCTTGTTAAAGAAAAATCTGACGACATCCAAACCCTGCTTAATGTGGCGAATGTATGTGTTAATGAATTTAAACGCCTTAAGCTTCCAATTGAGAATGCGAACATTGGATTTCCCATTACTTAACCACAAAATTACCAACTGAAACCCACTCAGCATGGGAGTCGCCTTTAATGCAACGTCTTCACGTATGTTGTCTAACGATATTAAAAATCGTCATCTTCACAAATCAAAATAAGCTGCGCGACCGACACATAATGTCAAAGCACACCATGCAGCCACTAAAGTCCATCCATTTTATCAAGATTGCTGTGGACTTTGTGGCCAAGCACATATACTACGTCGTTGCCCAATGTTTATTTCCAAAGATTGTTTTGAAAGAAAAGGTATTGTTGACAAGGCCAAGCTGTGTCTAAATTGTTTGAGCAAGTCTCATGCATTGCCGCAATGCACAAGCAGTAAAAACTGCATCCAATGTGGTCAACGTCACCACACGCTGTTACACTTCCCACGGACTTCAGAAACCAATACGGCTGCGCTGCCACTAGCTCAACACACCTCCTCTTCTTTCAATTCAAGTAACCCCATCAAATTCCTACGCTATGTCCACATCAACCTTTCATCTAAGGCATGTAACAAAAGCACATGCTACATTATCAGCAAATTCTGCACATTTTGGTCTACGAACATCCGCGGTTAACTCACCCAGACAGGTTCTGTTGGCCAAAGCTTTAGTATCACTACGTAACGAAGCAACAAACCAATCTTCAACGTTTTATGCTCTTATAGACCAAGGTTCAGAAGCAACACTGATTTCCGAAAATGAGGTTCAACGTTTAGGCCTTGCACGTCATCCTATTGCTGCAAGCATCTGTGGAGTGGGTCCAAGTGCGCTAAGCTAGTCAAAGTTTTTGGTAAGTTGCACTCTTCATTCTTGCCACGAAAAAACCTTTGCCGCTCATATTGAAAGCGCGTATGTGTTGAAGCAACTGACAACCGAGTTGCCAAGTAGGCGCAGCGTGCCACAACAATTGTCTCATCTTCAGTGTCTTACTGCAGCAGACCCATTATACTATCAGCCGAAGAAAATCGACCTGATTATTGGTGCTGACATGGTCATAGCTCAAAAAACACATCTTGGATGGCTTTTGTTGGGTCGAATCGATTCTCCACCATCGTCGACTATCACGGTTCGCTGCCATCACGCTAACCTTGAACTAGAGGCCCTTGTTCAGAAGTTCTACGAAAGCGAACAAGTGCGTACGGAAACACCAATGTCTGAGCAAGACAAGTGGTGTGGAAGACAAGGCCATGGAAAATATTTTGTTCGGCTTCCGTTAGAATCAATTGACGAACCTAATTAAACGTTAGGGGAATCCAAGCAAATTGCACTTAACCGGTTTTTACACCTGGAGCGTAAATTTCAGCACGACGAAACCCTACATGTTCAATACATGGAGGGTATAGACGATTATTTTCACCTCAATCAAATTGTTACGGCAAAAACGAGTGAGGTAGTAAAGAAAGATATATCCAACACTAAGGTGCGCATTGTGTATGAGGCTTCTTCAAAAACATCAAATGGCCGTTCCTTAAACGATATGTTGTGCACCGACCCACCATTGCAAAATACAAAAAATTTACCGATGCATTGATATGTACCAAGATGATGCGCAATATCAACGCATTATTTGGCGAAATATAGATGGAATCGTCCAAGAATACTGTCTCACCACTGTGACCTTCGGCACAGCCTCGGCTCCACACACCGCAATCAGAGTTATTCACCAGATCGCTCAAGACGAGAAGGAACGTTTCCCCCTTGCTGAAAAGATTTTGCTCAACGGTATTTATGTTGACGATGTGTTAAATGGAAGCGACACAATCTCCAGAGCCGTACAAATGCGAAATCAACTTATTTCCGCTCTACAATCAGCCGATATGGAACTCAGGAAGTGGTCAAGTAATACGCCTGAGCTTTTGCAGTCCATCCCTACAGAGTGGCGTTCATTCAGTGCTGGTTCGCAACTTAACGAAGACCAAACTGTCAAAACGCTTGATTTGCACTGGCAGCCTAATAACGATTTTCTTAATTTTTCTTTGAACTTTGCAATTTTTCATACAGCAACTAAAAGGTCTGTGCTAGGTACTACCGCGAACATATTTGATCCGCTTGGATTCTTAAATCCGATAACTATTGCTGCTAAAATTATTCTAAAAGAAATTTGGTCAACGAAGATAAATCGTCAAGACGAAAAACTTAAAGTGGGATGAAGAGCTGCGATCGTCTCTGGCCATCTCATGCCAAAATTTTGTTGCTGAGCTACCTAATATAGAAAACATCTCAATACCACACTGGGCTCATTACACACTACGACCACACTCAATGGAAATACATTCCTTCTGCGACGGATCGTTATCTGCGCATACAATACCAACCTGGTGGGATCCACACCCATCTGATCACATCTAAAGCCAAGGTAACACCCCAGAATCTAATTACGATTCCACGAGTAGAGTTATGTGGTGCAGTATTAGCTACAACCGTTGCCAAATGGGTGTAACAACACTTACAAGTACCCTGTGGTGAGATTCCGATATATTATTGAGTCGATGCAACGATCGTCATACACTGGATTGCCGGTGATATACATCGATGGAAACTCTACGTGGCGAATCGCGTAGCTAAAATTTTGTCTGTTAGCTTGCCCAGCCAATGAAGTCATGTTAAAACTCAGGATAATCCGGCCGACTGCGCGACTAGAGGTTTAACACCGACTCAACTTCAACAATTCGATCTTTGGTGGATCGGCCCTGCATGGCTACGGCAAGATAAATCGACCTGGCCTATTTCTTCCAGTAGCCCAGACGATATCGACAGCACAGCTACCGAAGAAAAACCAGCTAAAGTATTAGCGCATTCGATAATTACCGAAACTTCGTTTCTACTACGATGCTCTTCCTATATCAAATTTGTACGTATAACAGCTAGGCTGTAAAGATTTTTTATAATCTTCGCAAAACTCGCATTCAAGACCGTTATAGTACACCACTCACCACTAACGAACTTCAGCAAAATATCTTTCGAATTGTTCACATAGTACAGTGGGAATCCTTTGGGTTTGAAATTCGATGTATTAAACCTAAAATCAACATATCCACAACAATTAAACTAGTCACTAGTTTGACACCTTTTCTAGATGGAAACGAAGCTCATATGCGGTCGCTTACATCATGTGAATCTACCATATGATCAAAAGCACCCATGATTTTGTCGAGCAATCCCCACTTCACTAAACTTCTAATCCACTTTGCTCACCAAATTACATTATACGGTGGCGCGCAATTGACGAAAATTGTGGATCATTCACGCTCACTGTGAGACATCATCTCCGACATTGCATCATTTTCCTCTGGTACAAACCTTCGTTAGTCTCTCAATTGATGGGAGACCTGCCCGCAAAACGTATAAATCCACCTCAACGCGCATTTGTTGCAAGTGGAGTGGACTACACAGGTGCCACTGAAATAAAATCGTCGAAGTATAGGATGCACACCTTGTATAAAAGTTACGTAGCCATATTTATATGCCTTGCAACCAAGGCCGTGCACCTTAAAGCCGTCACTAGGTTGTCTACCGAGCATTCCTTGTGGGCTCTACAGCATTTCATCGGGCGACGTGGTCTTTGTCAAGACATTTATAGTGACTGTGGTACCAACTTCATTGGTGCAGATGGCATTCTAAAAACTAATTACCAAAAATTTCGAGCCGATTTGGAACGCGAAGTCGTCGCAAGACCTACATATTCAATGGCATTTTAATCCACTCTAACTTTGGAGGATTTTGGGAAGCCAATGTAAAATCAATTAAATACCATTTGGACCTAGCTGTCGGTGGAACCCGGTTAACATACGAACAGCTATCTACAGTGTTGGTTCGTACTGAGGCGTGCCTTAACTCTAGGCCGTTATGCCCACTTACCTCCGATCCAGATGATCTTTTGGTGCTCACACCCGGGCACTTTCTAATCGGCGATGCTTTACTGTCACCACCGGAATCGGCTTCTGAAAACAAAACGTTGTCGTTACAATATTTTGAACCAAATCTAGCAGTCTGTGAACTTGTCTTGATAAAGGATGATCGATTACCACCCAATCAATGACTATTGGTGCGTATTACGGATCTACATCCCGGATCAGACAACCTTGTTCGTGTCGTCACTGGTCGTACGCAACACGTTCTTTACAAGCGGTCGGTTTCTAAAATTTGCAGATTGCCGATACCAACTTGCAGTGAAGCCAACCTAATTCACTAACCCCATTGTTATTTTTATATAGCCACCACGGTACCTTGACTAACTCGCTGTCATCAAAAATAAACTTCGTCATAATGCTGGAGTCAGCATAGGGGCCGGCATGAACAATTTGTAGAGATGCAAGTCACTGTACTACTGTACTGTACTGTCAACGCCAGCTGGAGTAACAACTTGCACTTGCTAAGCAGTATACTCATTCTCTACAGCTACACCTTTATGTATGCTCCGACTCCTACAAGGGACGGTTAAGCTTGCATTGTCCTGGAAGCTGACGAGGAAATTCAGTACAAATCAAACGGCGGACATAGGGGTATTTGATCGATATAGGCGGTCATAAGTCTATTTTTTTAAACCTATCGTAGGAACAAAAAAAATACTACCTGCCACAGTTGAATAGTTGCGGAACAATAGGCTACCCCGAACTTATGACTCCGCTTTGACGGAGTATCTCTGTCGCAACTTGTCAGTTTGTGATAGTGCACGATTTATTTTACGACATTCATTGTGAAACAGTTGCGTTCAAAAGTGATTATTATTATTGTGGTCATTATACAATTAAAAATTGTTATGAAGTCTGAAGACACAAGTAAATCTACATTTATTTTAAATAGTTTCGATTTAGCAAAATTTAGTCTAAGCAATAATATCAGTAATCGGATATATTATATTTTTTTAGTGATTATTTTTTCATAACTGCCATACCTAAACAAAAGCGTCAGCGTTGTCTGGCTGTCAAAAAATTCTCAAGCCCATACAATTTGTATGAAGCATACCGAAACAACGCGGCGTCAACGCTGAGCGGTTGGAAAATCCGATTTTGACGGCGTTAGGTATTGAAGTTGGCTGCAGAAAAGGGCGAAACTGTCATTTTCGTGTTACACACAAACAAACCTATGCTTATTGTTGGTGTTATTTCTGCATTTGACGTAGCGTTGACGCTTTTGTCTAGGTATGGCACTTCGGCGCTAACGCTAAGGTTGCAAACAGAGTGGAAGCGAAGCCGAAGACGAATTGCTTGCGTTGCGGGCAAGCTGGCGAGTGTACATAGTGGAAGATGAATGATATGAAGATTTGTTTCTAAATAAAACCATTTTTTTAGATAAAATCAAAAGAAAATAAAGAAAAAACAGCAATTCATGAAATAATTTGTATAGGACAACTTTTGGAGAATTTCGCCACTTGTATTATGTGTTACGGTAAGACGGACAGACATTTTTCAAATATACAAGAATGCCAATTAATACGTTTGATTACATTTTGCCAAAAATTTAGCCAATTTCTTGAAAAACGCGTTTTTTCACAATTGCAAACATTTAAATAAATTGTAAACAATTCATCACAGCAAGCGATTCGTCTTTGAAAACAGTACCGCACTGTTTCAAGCTGACCGCTTGCGCAACGTCTTCATCTTCGTCTTCGTCTTTGCTTGCACTGTGATCACTTTCATATGTTTACTACTGCACTGTTTTTCGTCTTCGGCTTCGTCTTCATCTTCGTCTTCGGCTTCGCTTCCACTCTGTTTGCAACCTAAGCGTCAGAAACCGCTCCGCCCAACGCTTTTGTTTAGGTATGGCAGTTACTTTGTAAACCGTAAGCTTTTAGTTATACTTCCACACATTTCCACGTTACATTACCAGTTGCGTTCTATAGAATGGAGCTTTGATAGTATACTGGACAAAAATTAGCTTCCGATAGCTACCGATGAGCTTTTTATGACCAATAATTAAGATAGATCTGAAAAAAAAATTTCGTTTACATACATATTTTATCATTTTTAAGTATTTCCTTTACTTTAGAGTCATCAACTGGTTCCTGCTATAGAGTAGTAACTCGAAAATATATATTCAGTGAATTTTGAGAACAAAATAAAGTTTCTTCAAAATGATATATTATCATCTCACACCTTCTCCGATGAACAAATAAGAGATATAAAGCAGAAATTTTCACAACTAAAAGCACAGTTTATACAAAGGTGGATAAAAGCCCGTGGAAAAGACGAAGTTTTTTTTTAAAGTAACGTAACATGGCTACAAGGAACATTTTCAATTCCCAAAAGGTATGCCGCGATCTGGTCGTGTTGAACAGGTTACTCCTAAGCTCTGATCCACTCATTAGTAGTTTCAGGCCAAAGCCAAAAGAAGCAACCAAACCCTTTTCAAAGGAAGAAATCGATATGTTGCTTCCAGCTGAACCAACTAAGGATGACACGAAGTCTGGAGAGTCTTCAGAAGAGGAAGAAGGGTCCGATGAAGAATCTTGGCACTCATCATCATCCTAGTTTTTTACACAAATTTTGTTTTAGAATTCAATTACACATTTATTATCCATTGCGTTACAAGATAAAATTGGTTATTTCCATATTTTTTTTTGTAACTTATATCTCAAGGAAGTCCATACGCATTTTAACAACAAAAACAAATTTTTGAGCAACATTATAAAAAAAAATACTTTGTCTGTTATTCCCTTAGTTAAAGTTGAATTTCATTTTTAAACAGGTGGTAACCCTGCCACATGTTGTTTAGAAATGAAGCCTTTCAAAACCATTACAATTGAAACCCATATTGTAGTAATTCAGATAACTATATTTAAGTTTTTACCAGGTGGCAACTCGTTGCATGTACTAACATATATATAAACATCGCCGAGACGAACACGTATGTAAGTATGCGTGTTTCTACAATCGGACCACGGCAACCATAGAGTCTTTCGGTGTCAAACTTTAACCAACTTTATTTTCGTTGCTTTGGAGGAATAATTGTACGTCCTCCACTTATATTTACTTGATTTTAAACATTTACAATTTTAGACATCGTAACGCGTCTTTTCTGAACATTTTGAAATAAAATTTTCATAAAAATAATTTTGGCTGCCTAAATCGGCCAAATACCCCTATGTGCGGCGGCCAGAAACACCACGGACGGTGGTGCACCCATCTTGTACTTATACTATATCAACTATACATATAAAACTTTAATCAATAAATATCATCTTATTAACGACAAAAGAACGATAATTTTTGCGAAGGACAGTTCAAAGGGACCCCGTAATAAATATCATCTTATTAACGACAAAAGAACGATAATTTTTGTGAAGGACAGTTCAAAGGGACCCCGTTACTATAGTATTCGTCAATACCACACCACTATTGTCGGGACGCCTACGCCATGGAGACAATTATCAGCGGTTTTGACAACTAATACGCATTTCTTTATTGTCTTGACAGTATTGTCTAATGTAAACGCGCCGTAATGACACAATTTAAAATTTTTTTTAGCGACATATATGTATGTCGTAGCAGTATACTTTGAAGTGCAGTAGATATAACAATAGTGATGCGCTGAGTTTTGTGACTTTGTTAAAATAGGTGGGTTGGTTGCACGCAGTTTGCCAAACAGAATTTCTGCATAACACGGACCGTAGATGTATTGCGATTTTCACTGAAATATACAAATTTTGAGCAGCCCTGGTGTAAACCAATTAAATAATCGATAATAAATGGGCTACTAGACTCAAACTCGCCACCAACCAGCCTCATTGCGAGTGTCGTTTCGTTGGCAAGTCGTTTTACGAGAGTCGTGTCGAATGCAAGTCATTTTCAGAGAGTCGAATCGTATCGAAAATTTCACGTAATTGCCTAAAAGCGCCTTCAAATTTCTCGGTACGATATCGGATCGAAATTTTTGGATTTTACCGTAAGTTTACTGTCCACATGTATTTCAATTGGTACTTTCACATTAGTGTCGCAGACACGAAATCGGAGCGGATTCATTTCGGCATACCGCACTACAGTAATGCAGCGTTTTAGCTGCATTTAAAATGCAACATTTAGCACTTTCGAACATATTTTTTCGAAGAGCGTTCATGCTATCGCATTTAGCAAATGTACATTTACGCGAGTTCGAAACCGTATGCTTTTGACAAACGGCCGTGTTCCTGTCGCTTATTCAGATCCGTATCTATGACGATCAATTCGCACAGAGAAGATAATGTGCAAAAAACCCTACTGAAAAGGGAAACAGAAATTTTAAACAAAAAGTTCAATACAAAAACTTGAATTGTTTTAACCATACCCGAAAATTTGTTTGTGTATATTTTTATTTGTCGGTGGTCAATTGAAATATCCTCAATTAAATAGGAAAAAAACCTACAGAGTTCATCACTAATTGAGCCCGATATCTATCAGTTTCATATGGATGTTGAATTCGTGCAACTTTTCTTTTTCCAAATAATGTAAAATAATAAATGAAATCTCGATCGGCCATCACTGAAACACAGCTGGCAACTGCATACGCGAAAAAGCAATGTTGCCACATTTTCTCATTAAACCATGTTCGAATCGTGGAAATTTTGGGAGATCACAGGGTTGCTTTTAGCATTTAGATTCCTAGTGCAAAAATGGAGTTGCATTTAGGTGACGAATTTTGTGTGGATAAATGTACATTTAGAGTAGCATTTAGAGATAAATGCGCTAATGTGCTTTTACGCGTAAGCAAAAACAGCCCATAAGACTGGTCAGTAAAATCAGAAAATTAACTGCACACATTTTTTCGGCGTACAAAAACAAGAAGGAGAAAAAAGAAGTAAATAAATAAAAATAAATATAATAAGCTATAACGTCTTTGTCTTCACCAGACGATATTTTGGTTAAATGATTGTTGAAATTTCCAAGTTTAATTTCTTCTATTGCAGCTTTCTTTTTATAATTTTTTCCAAAGTGTACAGTAAACCAGCCATTGACAATATGCTTATTTGAAAATTGATACATGAAATATTGTGCATGTATAGGATTTTTTTGTAATTGAACCATAGCACAGTGGCCAATTTTTCGAAAAAGCTGACCAAAAGTCGAAGCGTGGCTCAATTGTAATCAAACCTTGTGTATTCGTCTTTATTTTGGTTGCTGGTTTTAAATTTCACCACATAATTTTGAAATTCAAAATGGCGGATCCATAATGGCTGCTGTGTACGCTTAAAATAATCAGATTTTTAGCAAAACTAAGGTAGTTAAGTAAAAAAGGTCATGTTTTCGGCTTTTTTGTTATATAATGTGATGTAGCGGTTAGCAATATACGCTATCATTCTGCAGGGCCTGGGTTCAAGCCCAGTTTCCGAACAACATCAAAAAATAAGAAACAAACGAGTTCTTTGTAATAAAGTCGGCCTTTGGCAGGCAATGGCAAACCCCCGAGTGTATTCAACCACAAAGAACAGCTTCTCATAAAAATAGAATCCCCATTCGGATTCGGCGTAAAACTGTTGGTCCCTCCCCTTTGTGCGCCAACATCAATGCGCACGCCACAAATCGGAAGAGAAGCTCGGGCAAACACTAACGAGGTCTTAATGTTTGTTTCTAAAAATCTTGATGTTCAAATTTATACGGGAACTGCGGGATTTTAAATGAATCAATAAACAAGACATACATATTTGTTGGTACAGGAATATATTTTTAAGATAACAATTTTACACACCGTCAGACTCGCAGTCGTCTGAAGTATCCAAGCTCGTATCTATATTTACTGATAGCAATTCTGCATCCGCATTTACAACACTTGATAATAATTTAATGGCATCTGACGACAGTTTAGGATTTTGTTTCGGTGATTTTCAACGTAAACTTGAAATGACAGGGGCCGGGGATACAAGCAGCCGATATTTTTTAATATCCTTATTCCTTGACTCTTGGGTTTCTTCGGAAAGTTACCCAATTGGCAGCGGTGCCCACTCAATAATGAGAGGCCTATGGATGAGCAGTCTAATATAGTAGTACTTTCTGACATGATTTAAATTCTAAAAGCATCCAATCTTTAAAACATCAAAATCTTGACAGAAATATTTTTTTACATAATTTAAATCTTTTAAACATAAAAAAATTAAGAATCACGTATAAAGACTGATGTCCAAGCTACAGTGGCGGCTTGTGGCAGGTGGTTTTAACCAAGGTGGATGGGAAAAACTTCAATATACAGGAAAAAGAAAATTAGACCGCCCATATCGACCACTCTCGTAACTATTTTCCTAATCCATCATAATGAGTAAACAAAAAACAATCAATCTGTGAATATCTATGTCTTACGTCAGTTTTTAGATGGCGTGACAATGAAAAAACATGTTTTACATACTCTAGATTACAATGTCCATGAGCTGATGCTTGAAAACTGTTATTTTTCTAAGATAATACCACGATTTTAACAACGACAAAAACTCTAATTTACGAAAAGTTTAGAGCGAATTGCTAGCAACAGTCACTTCGATCTCCTGTAACACTAAATGCCTTAAGAGAATCGACTTGTTGTCTCATAACGATACGCAGTAAAGCCCTCCTAACAATATAAGATGGTTATGCATACGAATGCACCAATCTATTTTTTGGACTTTTGGCCAGGGTTTTCCAAAAATTGGCCACTGTGCATAGGCAAGGACTGGTGCAAAAGTACCCACAAATGTTTGTTGATATCGTCACCCTTATGCCAGAAGCAAGAATGTGCAAATTTATAAGTTTTGAGTTATTGGTTTGATTTGATTAAACTTTGGATGGTCTATTTCAACGGTGGGCAAACGCGGCTCTTTGAGTCAAATGCGGCTCTTTGCTTAGCTTTTTACTTTCGCTTTGCTTAGAACATTTTGGCTCTTTTTACTTTTTAAAATACATATTTCTTTGCTGGACATTCTTTTCCATTGTGTTGTCCTTTCATTTTAATCTTTTTATATACACAGACGCAAATTGAGATCGGAACATTACCCGCAATTGGATAATGAAAATTGGTTTTCTGACTTAATGTTCTTTACCGATATGATGGAACATTTGCAAAACTTGAATTTGTCTCTACAAGGAGAGAATAAAAACGTTTTTGGTTTGTCGCAAATTATTTTAAGTTTTGAAGCTAACTACGTCTTTTTATTCATGATCAAGAAAAAAGATTATTTTATAATTTCCATGGCTAGAAAAAAATATTTCACATGATTTAAAAGCAGATTTTGAAAAAAGATTTGCCGATAAATTATTTAAATGTACGTTTGTATACTTCATAACTCTTTTATATGTAACATAATTGAGGATGAATTTCAGTCAGAATTTCTGAAACGGGCCACTTGAATTATGTGATATTTTATTTCCAATCAGTAGTGGTATTTTTTGATAGCCATTGGCAATACAAACAAATGTGTAACTTTGCTTTTACAAAAAAAAAAAATTATTTTCTTATATATCGACAAGTGTTTTTTTTTTGTCCTTTTTACTTGAAAATTCAATAACAGACGAACTAATTGACCGATTTTGACAATTCAACCGTCATTTTCATTGCTATTAAAAACACTTCATGAACATAGGTTTTATTTATGAAAAAATAGTTTTTAAGGGTAATTTTTTATAAAATTGTTGATAAAAATACAAAAATAATAGTCTTCTCCACCACTTTTTCACACAGAAAAAAAAACCATATATCAGGCATTTCATGTCACCGCGGCCACCTCTGTGCACGACCTCTCAGGATTTGGATGAAAGTTGAAGAGATTGAAGGTCTAGGTGACATGAATATACGTGCAGCATATTTTGCCGATATGACGTAGAATTGCCTATTTACATGGGACTTAAATTTTAAGAAAACGTCATACATACCTTTCTTTAAAGTCCTGTATCTTGGAAACCTTTTAACGAATCTTAATGAAAAAAAATGTATTTTTTCCGTCTTATTATGGGCTTTAATTGTACATTTTTTACATTAATATGCAACGTATAAAAAACAAAAAAAATAAGTAAACATTTTTCTTTTTGATTTTTTTTTATTATAGCATTTTTTAAATTTTTATTTTTACATAAAATCATTGTCTATAATATCAACTTTTAAGTGCTCAAATGGGCGTAATGTAAAAAGGTGTGTAAAAAACAAAAACAATTTGAATAAATGATATTACGTTACTAAAGGTCTGAAATCATGAAAGTCCCTTCAAGGAAATGGCAGAATTGAACTTTGTTGCAAGTTCACATGGAAAATCTGCTTACGACGTGATTGGAGGAAATGTTAGGAGACTAGCAGCTAGAGCAAGTCTTCAACTCCTGATGTTACAACAAATTCATACACCCGAAGCCCTCTACCAATGGGGTGCTGTATGTTTGCAATGGGATGCTTGTAAAAAATAACTGTTGTTGATGTTGATGTTGTTGATGTTCGGACCTCCAATGCTAGCTTCAAGGTTAGTTCTTTTATTAAAACAAGAAAAAGGAAAGGTGTGTAAAATAATTAACCTAATGAGTAATAAAAAAGTTTAAAAGAAAACCAATAACACGCTTTTATTACAATAAAAATTAAAAAGAAAAAAATTATTTATTGATTTAAAGATTCGTTAAATAAGGATATGAAGTTCCCTAACTTGATGATGTTTAACCTTTTAAACTAGCTTAAAATAGGATTAAAATAATTGGCACGTAGTCATAGTCGAAATAAAGTCCACTGAAAAGTTAGTTGCAGTTATTTTTTACAGGTATCCCATTGGAAACATACAGCACCCCATTAGTAGAGGGCTTCGGGTGTACGAATTTGTTGTAACATCAGGAGTTGAAGACTTGCTCTAGCTGCTAGTATATTTATTTTATCTTTAAATACAACAAACGAGTTTCTTTGTTTTCTGAATATTTAAGATATTTGTTCAATAAATAAATTGGAAAACTATGGGACATATTCTTGTTTTCGTACGAATCGAAAATCACGAAATTTTTCTATCATTCTATATACAAAAATTTCAAAATTTCCATTCGTACGAAAACAAGAATACGCCTCTATAATTTTAACCGACTTCACAAAAAGGAGTAGTTTATAAATTCGTCGGAAATTTTTTTTTTTTTTATATGTTACCGCTTAACTTTGGACCACTTTAACCGATTTCTATAATTCTTTTTTTAAACGAAAGGTGTTACCTCACAGGTTCTCCCATACTAATTTGGCTTAAATTCGATCATTGGATCATGAAGTTATTCACGAGTATCTTAAATTTGTATTTAAGAATCGAAGTCGGTATTATTTTTTGCTTAAAAACTACTTGTTTACTTAAATCTACCTCTGTTTATATTTAACTCTATCTCATGAAAACAAATAAACCGGTGAGGGCACGCTGGTTTCAGACGCTCTTGTCAGCCTTCAACTAAAAATAACGGTTATCCAAGTTGCGATCCATTTTTTTTGTCAACAATATTATAGAGAGTAAAATTTTGCATATATAGTTACCCTTAAAGATTATTTTTAAATAAATAAAACCTATGTCCGTGAAACGTTTTTTAATAGCAATGAAAATTACGGTTGAATTGTCAAAATCGGTCAATTAGTTCGTCTGTTATTGAATTTTCAAGAAAAAAGGGCAAAAAACACTTGTCGATATACAAGAAAATTTTTTTTTTCAGAAATTCTGACACATTTACAATCCGAAATACCCCTTTTTAAGAAAAGCGAAGAGTTGGAGTTTTTGTAATTAAAAGAAGATAAGGCACTGGAAATGCACCACAAAGCTTTGCCATTGCTTGAATTCCGGCAACAAGTACCAGATTGAAAATATCCGCTGTTGCAAAAAGTTGCGGTGCCTCTAAAAGTTCCACATTGAAGCATATTGAAGCATATTTACATTTTTTGTTTTGCCTATTTGGATTACTGTATACTGTAATTTTTTCTATAAATTACATATCAAAAGTATTCCGACAAGTGTGCAGATCAGCGCAACGCGGAATCGTTTCGGCAAGCCGAAAATACCGAGGGAAAATGTCGATCCGATGTCATACCGAGTAATGTGAAGAGCCTCTAAAATTTCCACTCGACTAGTGTATTACAACGGAAAAACTTGGCAACATAGTTTTCGACGATTTTCGTCGCTTATTTCAGCACGACAGTAAACAATGCGGATGTTGTCGAGTCGTACAATTTAGCCTAATTTATGACTTACGCAATGATGCAGATTGCCTTAAATTTCGACTCGACTTGTGTCTTAAAACGAAAAAACTTGGCAGCACTGTATAGTTTTCGATTTTCGTCCTTTAGGCCGTAGTTATGCCACCACTTTTAATTGGCAATGAAAAGAAAAAAATTTCTGTGATTGGTGAGAAGTGGTTACGCTCTGTTTGCTGATTGGCGAGCACAGGGTTGCTTCTTAAGGAATGCCTTTTTCAAATTCATACAATTTCGCCCACAATAGCAGCACTGAAGTAAAAATGCAACTAAAAACGCATCAAAATTTAAGTCGGAAAATGAAAAATGGAAGAACAACTTAATATTTTTCTTTCCTTAATATGTTATTTTTATAATATCTACTCTATCATAATAACAAAAAAAAATATTTTTTACTATTGAGGCATTTCATGTCACCGTGGCCACCTCTGTGCGCGATTTCTCATGATTTGGATGAAAGCTGAAGAGGTTGAAGGTCTAGCTGACATGAATATACTACATGCGTGCAGCATATTTTGACGATATGACGTAGGGTTGCCTATTTACACGGAACTTAAATTTTAAGAAAACGTCATACATACCTTTCTTTAAAGTGCTATATCTTGGAAACCCTTAAACGAAACTTAATGAAAAAAATGTATGCCTTACGTCTTATTATGGGCTTGAGTTTTACATTTTTCACATTAATGTGCTACGTACAAAAAAAAAATAGGTAAACATTTTTCTTTTTGATTTTTTTTGATTATAGCATTTTTAAAAAACTTTATTTTTACACAAAAACATTGTCTATAATGTCAACTTTAGGTACCCAAATGGGCGTAATGGGCTACTTAGGCGTATGGACTCTAGATCGTCTAACGCTCGAGCAATATGATAAATAGATTTTGAAATGTTATGAACTTGTATATTTTTGAAAGAGGAAAGGTGCGTAAAAAACAAAAACAATATGAATAAATCATATTAGCTTTACTAAAAAATTGAACTTTGCTGCAAGTTTACATGGGAAATCTGCTTGCGACGTGATTGGGGGAAATTATAGTTAAAAAAAACCAACAACACGCTTTTATTACAATAAAAATTAAAAAGAAAAAAATTATTTATTGATTTAAAGATTCGTTAAATAAGGATATGAAGTTCCCTAACTTGATGATGTTTAACCTTTTAAACTAGCTTAAAATAGGATTAAAGTAATTGGCACGTAGTCATAGTCGAAAAAAAGTCCACAGAAAAGTTAGTTGCAGTTATTTTTTACAGGCATCCCATTGGAAACATACAGCACCCCATTGGTAGAGGGCTTCGGGTGTACGAATTTGTTGTAACATCAGGAATTGAAGACTTGCTCTTGCTGCTAGTCTCTTAAAAAATTCCTCAATCAAGTCGTAAGCATATTTCCCATGTTAGCTTACAACAAAGTTCAATTCTGCCATTTCATTGAAAGAGTTTTCATAATTTCAGACCTTTAGTAAACTCGTTATCATTTATTCATATTGTTTTTGTTTTTTACGCACCTTTCCTCTTTCAAAAATATACAATTTCATAAAATTTCAATGTCTATTTATCATATTGCTTGAGTGTTAGACGATCTAGAGTCCATACGCATAAGTAGCCCATTACGCCCATTTGGGTACTTAAAGTTGACATTATAGACAATGTTTTTATGTAAAAATAAAATGTTTTTTAAATGCTATAATCAAAAAGAAAAATGTTTACTTAATTTTGCACATTAATGTCCAAAATTTACAAATAAAGCCCATAATAAGACGGAAGAAATACATTTTTTATCATTAAGTTTCGTTAATAGGTTTCCAAGATACAGCACTTTGAAGAAAGATATGTATGACGTTTTCTTAAAACTTAAGTCCCGCGTAAATAGGCAACCCTACGTCATATCGGCAAAATATGCTGCACGTATATTCATGTCACCTAGTCTAGGGATGCACAGCAGAGGTGCACGGAGATGGCATCGTATACATATTAACCACTACACACTTATTTTCAAGTAAAAATGCGTGTATGTATGTGTACTTATGCGACAACTGAGCCAGTGTGGCATCAGGCCACCAGAAAATGCCAATTTTTCCAAAACAAAAGCGCCAAGTTTTATTATCATGTTTAATAATTTTTTTGGTTCAGTAAAAAGTGTATATACATATCCATTTCCTCACGTTTTTATTAATAAATTAATTTCAATACATTTATAACAACGCAAAACATATTTAATTTACCTATTCCTCACATTTTATTCAGTAAATGAATTCCATCTTAATGTAGAATATTAGTGTATAGTGTATACATACATACATATGTACCTATGCATTCGGTGTGCTTAAATTAAAAAAGCATCACTAAACACCGCACCAAGCATTGAATTCCAATTATTTTGGCTTTTTGGTTTCCCAAAAGCACTAAATTTATTTTTGGGGTAAATGCGCTATGTATATTTGTCTTTTAAAGCAAAAGTTCTAATTGGCGATGGTATTGATTTTTGGTTCTTACATAGAACACTGATAAGATTCACAAACTTATCTTAGGACTTAATTAAAATAATCAACATTATTTGTAGACGAATATATTTGTGTTCGTATGAAATAGTAGCTTATGTCGGGAGGCTGGCTTTAGTAAAATGTACCATTTCCTATATTATTTAAACCACAAGGAATTTTTTTATGAAACTATACGAATATTGACTTGCTAGCATCGCCATTAACATAACCGTCTCGGCGCCAGTGAGTCTTTCGCAATTGTATGCTGCGAATGGTTCATTATACTAAAGCCAGTCTTCCGACATAAGCTACTATTCTATACGAACACAGATATGTATACTTCCTAATAGGCTTGTAAAATGCCCAATACCCAAATCCCTCGCATGAGTTATTATCGGTAAAAAATTGGGTACGCTCAAATCTGGCATCGCTGCAGCAAGTACAGCGCCAGTGAAACAGTGTTGATATTTTAAGTACAATTGTACTTTTTTCAGTACAATTAATTTTAAAATGTACAAAAGTACAATTTGCCGATTTTAAGTACAATTTCAACATCAAAAAAAACTTTTTGTACCAAACGCTCAAATCTTTTCTAGCACTTTGATTCTTAATCGGTTTACATTTAAGTAAATGGATATACCTATATTTGCTACAAAACGAAGTTATGAATTGTAATTAGTGATGTGCGTTATGGTGATTGCGATTTCTTATCTGGCGGGTGAAATATCCCTCATCGCTATTTATTTTGAAAAAATCTTTGGAAATGCAATTTACCTAATGGCGATCCTGCAGAAATAGAAGTAATTGAGCAATTCGGGGGTTGAAAGTAAAAAAATGTATGTAAATTCCATTCGTTGAAATTATAAATTTCCCTTGAGGATTTCCATTTTATCGATAGTGATCTCATTTTATGTTCATTAATATGAACTGACCTATATAGTGTATTAATGTTTTATCATCATTGTTTTCATCTTTGACAAAATTACACGGTCACCCGGTATTTATTTTATTTTTTTAAATAATTTTAATTATTTTTTTTATAAAATTGTAGCTCATTATCAAACAAAAACCTTGCAAATAAATCGAAACTTGAATGAATGAAAAAAACAACAAAGTTTCATCAAATTTTCACAGTTTTTGTTCAGAATTTGTAGACATGTTTTGGGTTAATAATTTTGTAGCCCATTCATTCTAGTATAATAAGGTGCAAGTTTGAAGTGTCTAGAAAATACCATTGATTTTTTGAATATTTCTGTTTGCGGTGTTGCGCACTTTCTTCCATATAACGAACGTTCGCATTTTATGTTATATGGATGAATGCGCGTGTAGCGTTGTTGTTTTTTATTCCAATATTTTAAATTAAGCTTTATTTTATAGTTTTTCTTAGACAATGATAAATGATGTAGACAAATTTCAGTTTGGAAAAAAAGTGCAACACCTTCACCGAAAAAAGTTCTCAAAAATCTACGCGAATTGAATGTACTATCTCGATCATTTAACATCTCGGACTCGCCCACCACTAAAAATGATTATAAAATGTTAAGCGCATATGCAGAATGTGGAAGCGAGATTCTTCTGCTTGCGTTTCTATGTTTATATCATTTATCAGTTTAAGCACATACGATTAAATGTAAANATCATTTAACATCTCGGACTCGCCCACCACTAAAAATGATTATAAAATGTTAAGCGCATATGCAGAATGTGGAAGCGAGATTCTTCTGCTTGCGTTTCTATGTTTATATCATTTATCAGTTTAAGCACATACGATTTAATGTAAAAAAAATATTTGTAATTGCGGATCCGAAACAAAAAAATGTTAGTTGCATTGAGTTACGCGAAAATAGTGCCGAAAATCAATCGATTGTGCTGAAGATGCCGGCTGCTTCCGAAAGGGCCGAAAATGGGACAATGCACACTTATTTTCCATCATTGTCACAAATACAATCTCACTATTCTGTTGACTTCGTTTTCCCCTTCCGATAACTTTTTGCTTCCGCGCTTGCCCAGCACCGCAGTGCAAAGCTTTGCACGCGCAGTCGCCCGCGACACATATGTGCTGATTTGGGCACCCCTAACCTAGACCTTCAATCTCTTCAACTTTCATCCAAATCCTGAGAGGTCGCGCACAGAGACGGCCGCGGTGACATGAAATGCCTCTATTCTAATATTTAATACTAATACTTTTTCGCAAAATAGCGTATTGCCACCCCGAAAAATTGGCGTGCTGGCTGTTCGGTTCACCCAGCAAATCGTGCTGGCTGTTCGATTTCGAACATTCTCTCACTCCGTGCTGTGCACAACAACAATTGCACGGTGATTGCCAATCGAAATTGGTGGAGTAACCACGGCCTTACGCTCTGTTTGGTGATTGGCGAGCACAGGGTTGCTTCTTAAGAAATGCCTTTTTCCATTTCATACAATTTTTCTCACAATGGCAGTACTGAAGTAAAAGTGCAACTACGAACGCATCAAAATTTAAGTCGGAAAATGAAAAATGGAAAGACAACTTGACATATTTTCTTTTTTAGTATTGAATTTTTATGATACCATTTTTTATATTTATTTTATTATAATAATAAATTATTTTTAATACTTTAATATGAAATACTAATACTTTTTCGCAAAATAGCGTATTGGCACCCTGAAAGATTGGCGTGCTGGCTGTTCGGTTCACCCAGCAAATCGTACTGGCTGTTCGAGTTCGAAAATTCTCTCACTCCGTGCTGTGCACAACCAGTGTTGCCAGGTCATTAAAGGGAGAAATCGTCAATTTGGTTATCAAAAATCATCACTTGCATCTAAAAATCGTCAGCATAATATGTTTATATTATTAAAAATTTTATCAAATAGAAAAAATGAAGCTCTTTATTTTTATTATTTTTAATCTAGCTTCATGGCAGTAAAAAATCTTCAAAATGACGACCAAATCGCCAACCTGGCAACACTGTGCACAACAACAATTGCACGGTGATTGCCAATCGAATTTGGTAGCATAACCACGGCTTTACATAGGCCGTGGTTATCCACCAATTTTAATTGGCAATCAAAAGCGAAAAATTTCGGTGATTGGTGAGAAGTGGTTACGCTCTGTTTGCTGATTAGCGAGCACAGAGTTGCTTCTTAAGAAATGCCTTTTTCCATTTCATACAATTTCGCACACAATGGCAGCACTGAAGTAAAAATGCAACTAAAAATGCATCAAAATTGAAGTCGGAAAATGAAAAATGGAAGAACAACTTAATATTTTTTCTTTCTTTAATATTTAATTTTCATAATAATATTTTTTTTAATATCTACTTCACAATAATAATAAAAAAATATTTTATACTATTCTAATATTTAATACTAATACTTTTTCGCAAAATAGCGTATTGCCACCCTGAAAAATTGGCGTGCTGGCTGTTCAGTTGACCCAGCAAATCGTGCTGGCTGTTCGATTTCGAAAATTCTCTCACTCCGTGCTGTGCACAACAACAATTGCACGGTGATTGCCAATCGAAATTGGTGGCGTAACCATGGCCTTATTCCAGCTCGACAGTAGGCAATGCTATTGGTGTCGAGTCGTACAATTTAGCCTAATTTACGACTTGCGCAATGAGGCTGAACAACTCAGTAGCCACTTGTCATACGTAATGCGAATTTTAGTGTATGGTTGCCCATCGGCTACCAGTCACCTTACCCAATAGGGCCATTAGTTGAAAGCAACAATTGCCTGGTGTGAACAGCTTTTCAACTAATCCCTTCCAATGAAGTTGCTGGGGTAGCTAATTTGATTCAACCTCTAAAATTGCCTGTAAAATCGCCTCATGTGAACACCGTTGAAATAAGCGGAACAACTGCATAATACGTACATTTCTCAAAAAAACAAAAAAAATAGTGGGCTCTAAGAGGGATTTATTCTAGTCGCACCACCCCTAACACGAAATGACTTTTTGGGGCTTGTAGAGAGGGTTGTACACATCACAAAACTGAAAAAACAGCGAGAAAACTCATAGCTTATAAGTAATTTGTTGTTAAAGTTCCAAAATTCACCGAATAACTTTGATGATATAAAACCATTTTAAACAAGTATAAGTGCACAAAACACACACATTTCACTAATATTAAGCTCTTCGGCCAAACAGCCGTACTTTGTTTATTATATATTTTATTAATTTTATAGTTTTAACTTACAAATTTATTTAGTTCCAACAGAGAACCGAATTGTTATGCATGTATGCATGGACCACATTATATACAGTAATAAACCTTTTTGAGTACTCCTCGGGGTAAAATCTGATCAGGGTTTGTAATGAGAAAGAGTATGAAATTTGCTGATTCAGAATTGTATACAAAATTACAGTAGCATCAAAGGGGTCAACAACCGTACGTTGGCAGAGTGGCACAGGTAATTTTGTAAACAACAACTTTTCTTATTTAAATAGATAATTCCTATTTATTTTCTAATATTCAGATATCCAGCTTATAGCTTGTAAAATATCCAAACACAAACCACTTTTTCATAACTCTGCGGTTTTTTGCGATTTTGTCTTGCCTCTTTTTCTCAAATTAACCACGACGTGGTCGAATTGTCCAGTTTACTGTCCAATTCACTGTCTTCGAAAAATCAAAGACAGCGACGAAGACAATGAGAGAAGTGTGAAAGTATTAGTGAAAAAGATAACCAGCGAAGATCGAAAATGGAATGCAACTCATAATAAGGGCCATAATCTTACAATGAATATTTTTTAATTTTAAACGTACATTTAAGAAAACTCCATTCAGTGCTATAATTACGATTTGAGTTTACCCACAGTAAGTGTTGCCGTGCGCGCAAAACGAAAACGCTGCACACAACCCAAAAGTACTCCTCGGGGCCCAATTGGTGAAAAAACTGCAAAAAGGTTTATTACTGTATATACTGTGGTATGGACCAGTGTTGCCACTCACTAATTTTTTTTTTTTGCAAAAAATGTAGGAAATCAGACTGAGTACGTTCCAATGCTTGTAATTATAATTAGAGAATGCTGTTAGGTTCAATTTGTTTTTTTTTTTAAGAATGCAGCGCTTTTCTTAATATAGCGCTTTTCAAAATAATTAAAATTTTATTTCAATTATTATGTATCGAGCCCTAACCGCCAAAAAGGCGTAGGCGTTTTTTCTTATTAACACTACAATTTCTGTACATGCTAACGTGAAGGTTAATGAACAAGATAAGATTGATGTAAGGTATATTATATTGGTGGTTTTTTTGCCCATCTTTATTGAAACAGGTCATTTTGTCGCTTACGCCCTTTTTGCCGTCACAAAAAAGGCTACAACACGCAATTGCGGCGGTAAAGCCCAAAGAGATATAAAAAAAAACATTGCATTAACAAAATTATTTGATGGCTGGAGCTGTGTGAAAGCATGCCATGGCAACCTGCAAATTAAGGATTAGAAATAACATCATTCAAGAGGCCAATAGGTCGCTATGCTACTATGGACATTTCGATGATCTTGGATTGCTTAACCGGTCATTGGCTATTTGGTAAGCACGCTTCGAGATTAGGAATATTCTCCCATGAATATTGCAGAAGTTGCAGAGATGAGGAAAAGGAAGAAACAGTTGAGCACTTTTTCTGCAGCTGCCCAGCTTTAGCTAAGAGCAGAGTAGGCACTTTTTCTGTTCTCTCACGGAACTATCCGGTGTAGGAATAAAACCAATCCTACGCTTCATAAGAGCATCAAAATGGTTCTATGCACAATAATCACTGAGATTCCCGTGTTTCACAGTGGTATCACAATGGACCTGCAAGGTCTCAGTGAGTTAAATAGTCATTGGACCGACTGCCACATCAATCTAACCTAACCTAAGAAACGAACACAGTATTTTCCCCTTCAACTAACCTTTCAGAAGAATCGATGTGGCTGTATGGGACTAGTGTTCCTTTAGTTAAACTCTGAAACAACCAAGTACTTTAACACCATATACATTTATTATATTTTTATCCTTTCACAAAAAAGTGTAACAATTCCCTCTCTGCTATGAAAAGAAAGGGCTTGACCGACACTGCGTGCACAAAAAAATGTAAACAGAGTACAATAGGGCACTTAAGCCAAAATTTTTTTCCCTATAACTTGGTAACGGTACTTCGTAGGACTTTGAAATTTTGACAGCTGGTAGTGGTATGTGATGGATTTCTGTCAAAAAAAGAAAATCGAACATTTGGTCGCTTACGCCCTTTTGGCGGTGAGGGCTCGGTATATCAAAAACCGTATAAGTCAAGGATCCAAATTTTGTACAGAAATAAAAAAATATTTGGCTGATTTTTGCAGACGGTGCACAGTGGGACGTCCTCATATAATGCAACGTTTTTACTGGATTTAAAATGCAACATTTAGCACTTTCGAACATATATTTTCGAAGAGCGTTCATGCTATCGCATTTACTAAATGCACATTTACGCAAATTCGAAGTTGTACGATTTCGACAAACAGCCGTGTTGCAATCGCTTATTCAGATCCGTATCTACCACGATCAATTCGCACGGAGAAGAAAGCATACTAATAAAACCTACTCAAAAATTAAAAAAAAATAATTAAACAACAAATTTAGTACACAAGCTTGAACTGTTTAATAAATATGTTTTTGGGTAATATAATAATTTGTCGGTGCTATCAATAAAAATTGCCTGAAGTAATTATGAAACAAAACAAACAGAGTTGATCACAAATTGATGCAGATTTCTATCAGCATCACATAGATGTTGGATTAGCGGCGATCACTGAAACGCATACGCGAAAAATCAATGCTGCCACTTTTTCTCATTAAAGACCAGTATGCAGCTCTCAAGAAAAGCAAAAACTCCATATAAAATGACGTACAAGTAATGGCTAAGAAATTTTCTTGAGTCAAATTTCCTGCAGACAATACGCAGTTCTTAAGAAATTTGCTACGCTTTCTACTACGGTTTTCTAAAGTTTTTTGTGAAAAAAGAGCACAAGGCAACTCATGCTTGCAACAAAAATATATGCCCGTTTCATTATTTCTTGAGGAAAGAGCGAGGCAACACGCTAGTGAAGTATAAGTTGTCAAAATTCCTTGGACACACACTCGAAATAATGGCAATTTTTTTCTTGACCGTTTTCTTGAGAGCTGCATACCAGCCTTAAACCACGTTCGAATCGTGGTATTTTTCGGAGATCACAGGTTGCTTTTCATTTAGTTTCTTAATGCATAAATGGAGTTGCATATAGTTGCATTTAGGTACCGAATTTTGTATGGATAAATGTGCTACGGTCTAAAATAGTAAACATATGACAAATTTGCGGTAATTTCGTACATGCTCTATTCTGCAATTAGGAATAAAGCAATGTGGAAAATGCTAAAAGTGGACGCACTGCCGCGTTTGTTAGCACATATGGTAAATACTATCAGATTTTGATTAAATTCATAGTGTATGCTGTTTTTAACCAGAACAACATCAATCTGAAAGAACGTCAAAATCGGTTAATATTATCGTCCACTAACTCCAAAAAAATTGGCGCAAATGTTAAAGTTACATTTTGATGAGATTTCGGTTACTTTTACATTTTCTAGGCAATTCTCTAGTATAGGGCTGCAACTGCTAAAAAAGGTCCGGAAAAGTCGGGAGGGGTACCAAACGACGCGTTTCGGTCCCCCTATTAACAATCCTGAGGGGGAGAGCTATTATTATTAACCATTTAAAAGTTATAAACAAAAAACTTTTGTTAAATATCGTTGTTTTCTATGACCAATTACCTCGTCAAAAATGCACTAAATCGCCGGTTTCCACTTTTAAAACACTATTAAAATGTATAATTTATCTTTATTATTAAACAAACACAGTTTTTTCAACATAAAATAGTTGATTTTGTTACAAAAAAAAGTTAACAATCTTTCCGAACTGAAACGCGAGATTGCAAAATAGCTGCAGTGCTGTCACTGTATTAGCGTTTCGTAATAATTCATTTTTCCGTACAAGGCGTTTGCAGAGTTCAGTGCTTTTCTGTATTGTTACCAACTACTTTATATATCAACGTTATATATTTAACTGATTTTAAGTGAACAGCATATATATATATAAATTTGACGTTCTCCCGATTTTCAAAAATGAGGTTTCAAATGAAAGGGCTTAGCCTCTGGACGTGCAGTAAGGATATATTTTTTTAATAAGTTTGCCACCTGCATTTAAAAATATGATATTTACACCGTTCTCCCGATTTTCAAAAATGAGGTGTCAAATAAAAGGGCTTGGCCTCTGGATGTGCAGTCAGGATATATTTTTTTGAATACGATTGCCACCATTTTAAAAATTATAAAATCTGCACGGTTCTTTGGATTAAATAAAATAAGGTGTCAAATGAAAGGGCTGGGCCTGAAGACGTACAGCAAGGATTTATTTTTTGAACAGAGTTGCCGCCTGTCTACAAGATTATAATATTTACATCCTTTGCATGATTTTCAAAAATGAGTTATCAAATGAAAGTGCCTGGCCTTTAGAAGTGCACCAAGGCTTTTATTTTTGAATAGGGTTGCCTTCTGCCAAAAGGTTATGATTACACCATTTGCCCGGTTTAAAAAAAACGTGGGGTCAAATGAAGAGTCTTTGCCTCCTAGTGTGCAAGAGGGTTTATATTTTTTGTAAATGCTGTTTTCGCCAACTAGTTAGGGCATTGCTTTGCAGAGGGTTGTTCTTACCAAAGCATGTTAAAATTGCGTTTGCCTATACATGCATATGTAATATAACTAAACATGCATATGCAATATTAACTAACCTTCGAACAAAACTTTCAAAGAAATCGCTGCCAAATTTATTAATTACAAAATTTAACATTGAGCTCCTAAATTTTCCAACACTAGATGAAGATAGCAACTAAGCAAAACTGTTTGTTTTTATCAGCTTTTATTTATATACATATGTACATTCGTATACAAATTTAAGTGCAGAATTGAATAAATATATATACTCATGTACATAAAATATGAATTATCTTTATGAGTTTTAATTTAAGTAATTTCATGTACATACATACATATTTGCGAATACATAAATTTAAGTCCGGAAATAAATATTTCTTAAATATGAAATTTCAAAACAATATTTAAAAAAATAAAACCTTATTTTAGATATAGAGGCCGAACCTTTTTATTTGACACATCATTTTTGAAAATCGGGAGAACGGTGGAAATATCATAATTTTAAACGCAGTTGGCAACCGTATTAAAAAAATATATCCTTACTGCACATCTATTGCGTAGGCGGCCTTCGGGATTATAACCCTTATTTCTCAGAATTCTCCTTTCTGTGCTGCCAGGAAAAAGGGGCAGAACTTCTTTCTGAAATAAAGTATTCAATTGTGTTACTAATTGGTAATTTCTTTGTTTAAAATATTTTTTATAAGAAAAAATTGGTATTTTTTCCTTCTAAGTGTTTTTCTCAAATTTCAAGTATACAAATATGCATATCAGAAGAAAGGGGGTTTAATCCCCTTTACAACGGTACCAATTGTTTAAAAATCGACTGGTAATTTTTTTGTTTAAAATATTTTTTTTTACAAAACAAATTATTTTTTCCCTTAAATCTGGGTTTTCTCAAATTTTTATATACGAAGTATACAAATATGCATCTCAGAAGAGAGGGGTTTAATCGCCTTTACAACGATACCAATTTTTTAAAAATCGGTTTTTATTTTTTTAATGTTTTTTCTAAAATAAAGGTGTTTTTTCCTTTAAATGTGTTTTTATTTAATTTTTATATACGAATTATACAAATGTGCATATCAGAAAAAAGGGGTTTAATCGCTTTTTCAACGACACCAACCTTTTAAAAATTGGTTAGTAATTTTCAGAAAAAATTTCCGCTGTTGTTCGTACGTGAATGTATTGGTAGACCAAACAGCGTGCGTTCATAAATGTAGCAATAAGTGGCATCGATGCCTTCGCGAACGTTCACTGCTGTCGTTCTCGTTCATAAGTGAATGTAAATGGACGCAGCATAAAATACCTTTAATTTGATGTATGCTATGTTGCAAGAATTCTTTTGCGTAGGCGGCCTTCGGGATTATAACCCTTACTTCTTACTTCGAGGGGCCAAACCCTTTCATTTGACACCTCATTTTTGAAAATCGGGACAACGGTGTAAATATCATATTTTTAAACGCAGGTGGCAACCCTATTAAAAAATATATCCTTACTGCACATCCAGAGGCCAAGACCTTTCATTTGACACCTCATTTTCGAAAATTGGGAGAACGGTGTAAATATCATAATTTTAAACGCAGGTGGCAACCCTATTAAAATATATCCTTACTGCACATCTAGAGGCCAAGCCCTTTCATTTGACACCTCATTTTTGAAAATCTAATGAACGGTGCAAATCTTATGCAATTAACAAAATTGTCTTCGCACAGAATAGTATCTCTAGCCACACCTACTTTCCGCGAATGTTTGACGCAGCATTTACATTACTTATGAACGAGAACGACAGCAGTGAACGTTCGCGAAGGCATCGATGCCACTTATAGCTACATATATGAACGCACGCTGTTTGGTCTATCAATACATTCGCGTACGAACAACAGCGGAAATTTTTTCTACCTATCATTCGCGAACGCGAACGATCTGGACTTGTTTTATGCTTCTTGTTCGCGAAGGAGAATCAATACAGAATATTTGATACGTTCAACTTCGCGTATAAAATCATAAATGCATGTTCGCGAACGTTCATATATGAATATTTCCGAACCCTGAAAATTACTAACCAATTTTTAAAAGGTTGGTATCGTGGTAAAGGCGATTAAACCCCCTTTTTTCTGATATGCGCGTTTGTATACTTCGTATATAAAAATTAAAAAAAAAACACATTTAAAGGAAAAAACACCTGTATTTTATAAAAAACATATTAAAAATAAAAATAAAAACCGATTTAAAAAAAATTGGTATCGTTGTAAAGGCGATTAAACCTCTTTCTTCTGAGATGCATATTTGTATACTTCGTATATAAAAATTTTAGAAAAACCAGATTTAAAGGAAAAAAAAATTTGTTTTATAAAAAAAACTATTTTGAACAAAAAAATTACCAACCAATTTTTAAGCAATTGGTACCGTTGTAAAGCGGATTAAACCCCCTTTCTTCTGATATGCATATTTGTATACTTCGTATATAAAAATTTGAGAAAAACACTTAAAAGGAAAAAATACCAATTTTTTCTTATAAAAAATATTTTAAACAAAGAAATTACTAATTAGTAACACTATTGAATACTTTAGTAACACAATTGAAATACCGTTAGCTGCAATTGTGCCCCAAACCATTATATTGCCGCCACCGTGTTTGACTGCAGTGAGATTTTCCTTTCTTAGCGCAGTATTCGCTTTTCTCTATACAAATCTTCTCCCATCCGACCCAAATATATTATATTTACTCTCATCCATAAATGTAACACATTTCATATATATATATAAATTTGACGTTCTCCCGATTTTCAAAAATGAGGTTTCAAATGAAAGGGCTTAGCCTCTGGACGTGCAGTAAGGATATATTTTTTTAATAAGTTTGCCACCTGCATTTAAAAATATGATATTTACACCGTTCTCCCGATTTTCAAAAATGAGGTGTCAAATAAAAGGGCTTGGCCTCTGGATGTGCAGTCAGGATATATTTTTTTGAATACGATTGCCACCATTTTAAAAATTATAAAATCTGCACGGTTCTTTGGATTAAATAAAATAAGGTGTCAAATGAAAGGGCTGGGCCTGAAGACGTACAGCAAGGATTTATTTTTTGAACAGAGTTGCCGTCTGTCTACAAGATTATAATATTTACATCCTTTGCATGATTTTCAAAAATGAGTTATCAAATGAAAGTGCCTGGCCTTTAGAAGTGCACCAAGGCTTTTATTTTTGAATAGGGTTGCCTTCTGCCAAAAGGTTATGATTACACCATTTGCCCGGTTTAAAAAAAACGTGGGGTCAAATGAAGAGTCTTTGCCTCCTAGTGTGCAAGAGGGTTTATATTTTTTGTAAATGCTGTTTTCGCCAACTAGTTAGGGCATTGCTTTGCAGAGGGTTGTTCTTACCAAAGCATGTTAAAATTGCGTTTGCCTATACATGCATATGTAATATAACTAAACATGCATATGCAATATTAACTAACCTTCGAACAAAACTTTCAAAGAAATCGCTGCCAAATTTATTAATTACAAAATTTAACATTGAGCTCCTAAATTTTCCAACACTAGATGAAGATAGCAACTAAGCAAAACTGTTTGTTTTTATCAGCTTTTATTTATATACATATGTACATTCGTATACAAATTTAAGTGCAGAATTGAATAAATATATATACTCATGTACATAAAATATGAATTATCTTTATGAGTTTTAATTTAAGTAATTTCATGTACATACATACATATTTGCGAATACATAAATTTAAGTCCGGAAATAAATATTTCTTAAATATGAAATTTCAAAACAATATTTAAAAAAATAAAACCTTATTTTAGATATAGAGGCCGAACCTTTTTATTTGACACATCATTTTTGAAAATCGGGAGAACGGTGGAAATATCATAATTTTAAACGCAGTTGGCAACCGTATTAAAAAAATATATCCTTACTGCACATCTATTGCGTAGGCGGCCTTCGGGATTATAACCCTTATTTCTCAGAATTCTCCTTTCTGTGCTGCCAGGAAAAAGGGGCAGAACTTCTTTCTGAAATAAAGTATTCAATTGTGTTACTAATTGGTAATTTCTTTGTTTAAAATATTTTTTATAAGAAAAAATTGGTATTTTTTCCTTCTAAGTGTTTTTCTCAAATTTCAAGTATACAAATATGCATATCAGAAGAAAGGGGGTTTAATCCCCTTTACAACGGTACCAATTGTTTAAAAATCGACTGGTAATTTTTTTGTTTAAAATATTTTTTTTTACAAAACAAATTATTTTTTCCCTTAAATCTGGGTTTTCTCAAATTTTTATATACGAAGTATACAAATATGCATCTCAGAAGAGAGGGGTTTAATCGCCTTTACAACGATACCAATTTTTTAAAAATCGGTTTTTATTTTTTTAATGTTTTTTCTAAAATAAAGGTGTTTTTTCCTTTAAATGTGTTTTTATTTAATTTTTATATACGAATTATACAAATGTGCATATCAGAAAAAAGGGGTTTAATCGCTTTTTCAACGACACCAACCTTTTAAAAATTGGTTAGTAATTTTCAGAAAAAATTTCCGCTGTTGTTCGTACGTGAATGTATTGGTAGACCAAACAGCGTGCGTTCATAAATGTAGCAATAAGTGGCATCGATGCCTTCGCGAACGTTCACTGCTGTCGTTCTCGTTCATAAGTGAATGTAAATGGACGCAGCATAAAATACCTTTAATTTGATGTATGCTATGTTGCAAGAATTCTTTTGCGTAGGCGGCCTTCGGGATTATAACCCTTACTTCTTACTTCGAGGGGCCAAACCCTTTCATTTGACACCTCATTTTTGAAAATCGGGACAACGGTGTAAATATCATATTTTTAAACGCAGGTGGCAACCCTATTAAAAAATATATCCTTACTGCACATCCAGAGGCCAAGACCTTTCATTTGACACCTCATTTTCGAAAATTGGGAGAACGGTGTAAATATCATAATTTTAAACGCAGGTGGCAACCCTATTAAAATATATCCTTACTGCACATCTAGAGGCCAAGCCCTTTCATTTGACACCTCATTTTTGAAAATCTAATGAACGGTGCAAATCTTATGCAATTAACAAAATTGTCTTCGCACAGAATAGTATCTCTAGCCACACCTACTTTCCGCGAATGTTTGACGCAGCATTTACATTACTTATGAACGAGAACGACAGCAGTGAACGTTCGCGAAGGCATCGATGCCACTTATAGCTACATATATGAACGCACGCTGTTTGGTCTATCAATACATTCGCGTACGAACAACAGCGGAAATTTTTTCTACCTATCATTCGCGAACGCGAACGATCTGGACTTGTTTTATGCTTCTTGTTCGCGAAGGAGAATCAATACAGAATATTTGATACGTTCAACTTCGCGTATAAAATCATAAATGCATGTTCGCGAACGTTCATATATGAATATTTCCGAACCCTGAAAATTACTAACCAATTTTTAAAAGGTTGGTATCGTGGTAAAGGCGATTAAACCCCCTTTTTTCTGATATGCGCGTTTGTATACTTCGTATATAAAAATTAAAAAAAAAACACATTTAAAGGAAAAAACACCTGTATTTTATAAAAAACATATTAAAAATAAAAATAAAAACCGATTTAAAAAAAATTGGTATCGTTGTAAAGGCGATTAAACCTCTTTCTTCTGAGATGCATATTTGTATACTTCGTATATAAAAATTTTAGAAAAACCAGATTTAAAGGAAAAAAAAATTTGTTTTATAAAAAAAACTATTTTGAACAAAAAAATTACCAACCAATTTTTAAGCAATTGGTACCGTTGTAAAGCGGATTAAACCCCCTTTCTTCTGATATGCATATTTGTATACTTCGTATATAAAAATTTGAGAAAAACACTTAAAAGGAAAAAATACCAATTTTTTCTTATAAAAAATATTTTAAACAAAGAAATTACTAATTAGTAACACTATTGAATACTTTAGTAACACAATTGAAATACCGTTAGCTGCAATTGTGCCCCAAACCATTATATTGCCGCCACCGTGTTTGACTGCAGTGAGATTTTCCTTTCTTAGCGCAGTATTCGCTTTTCTCTATACAAATCTTCTCCCATCCGACCCAAATATATTATATTTACTCTCATCCATAAATGTAACACATTTCCAAAACTCATCTGGCTCATCAACGTAGGTTTTCGCGTACTCCAATCGCTTTAATGCATTTTTCGCTGATATAAATGGTTTTTTCCGTGAAACGCGCCTGTTGTATCCCTTAGGTTGTAGGTAATTTCTTATGGTTTGCGGGTTAACAACTGGTCCCCCAGGTTCTTTAAGATTTACAGCAATCTTAGGTGAACCGATTTTTGCATCAGCTTTCACCATTCGTTCTATTACTCGCAGGTCATGCAATTATTTGAGCATAATTTGAATGTGAGCAAGGGTTACTCAAATTAATAAAAAAACGGTTAGGAAATGTCAAGTGTTTTTTATTGACATTTTATCCTTAAGAAGTGATAATTATTTGTGAAAAGTATTTTCGTTCGTATTCATTAATGCCATCGATATCATACTTTTTATTCTGAAACAGGTACTGTATTTACAATTTTTGTATGCAGTGTATATGGTCAAATCTAAAATACAGGTAACATTGGTGTTATTTAGCTTTATTTTCACTGTTGGAAACTATATCAAGCTGGTTGCTTTTAGATATAATTCATTGACGTATACTTGAAGCCTCAAAAAAATTTGGATCAATTTGCTGCATAACTTTTAAGTTATAGTGGCCTTATTCATAAAAAATAAAGTAGGTTTAAAGAGCTTTATAAAGTGACGTTTTCATAAATTAACATTTTTGTTTAAACAAATTTGTCGAAATTTCATCTCTAAAGCAAATATTAAATATCATTTAATATATACTTTAGAGTTAAATAATAATTTATAAAATGCAAAAAAATATTAAAAATCAACATGAATTCTTAGCTGCATTTTCACTTTATAATACTAAAATTGAATCGACTATAAAACTGCATACCGTCAGTTGGTGTCGAACACTCATGCGGTGAGGATGTGATCGCGCTTTTATTGATTTTATTGCCGTCAACAAGCATTTTCGTAAAACCGCTAGCACAACCTCAACAACAAAGTTATTATTAATGGGTAAAAGAGTCATCTTTTTGGATTCGGTAATAAGTTTTGACATTTTAATAGCATTTCAAGTGCTTATCAAAACTTTACGACACTCACATATTGACAAGATTTGACCATTTATCTTAATATTATGTATTTTTTTTAATAAAAATACAGTTTATACTTAAAAAAAAGCCGTACAAATCCAAGGTTCAATCTTTTTGCAACATTAAAAAATCAACACAACTTCGTAAAAATTTCGAGCTTTTTAATTAGATTTCATAGAAATATTTTGAGTATGCAGTTTTGTAGCCCATTCAGTTTTAATATAACAAAGTCTTTTAAGATTTTTTTTGATGAAGCAGTTGCTCCTTTTCTCCATGTAAAAAAATCGTCGAACACACTTCGTATGGAAAAAATTACGCATATCGTCAACAAAAAAAAAAATAATAATAAATTACCAAAAATCAGCGGTAAGTCCCAGCTACTTTAAACTTGCAATTTACTATACTAAAATTGAAAACCTCGAAATTTTTACGAAAGCTTGTAGATTTTTTTAATGTTGCACAAAGTATTAAACTTGGATTTATGCAGATTTGTTAAAGAACAAATTACATTTTTACAAAAAGATAAATAAAATTGAAAAAATAATAAAATAAATAGTAATAAAACTTACAAAAGCAAATACGAAAAGGCGAAAACAAAAAGAGAATAAAAAAATTTCACGCTCTGAATTTTTAGAGCCATACATTTTTAGTATTCATCAAAAAATTGTACTAAAAAGTACTGCGTAGTAGCAGAGTATATTGTAAACGAAATTGTATCTACGAAGTACAATTGTACCAAAAATGCCAACACTGTCTCGCTGTTTTCGCAAAATTTAGTTGTGTGCGTGAGCCCATCGCTGACATACATTCACGTCAGGGTTGATATTTAAGATTTTTAAATTTGTTCGCGCTTTGGCGAATAAAAAAAAATAATTATAGTTTATTTCCGTTGAAATAAAAGAGTTTATTTTTCGTTTTTAATGTTTTTGATTATTTCGAATAACTTTAGTTACAATAAATAAGAGAAAGAGCGGTTTGAGATCCGTCTTCAGGGGGGGGGGGGGGTAGCGAGCGATTAATTTTACATCATTTCTTTTACTTATGAGTTAGGTAGCTAATCATGTATATGTATGTATGTACACACATGGAGTTAATAAATACAGGGTAGTAGGTAACTATTCAAATTTAAGTGGTTAATGGTAAGACGTTCAATTTTTAGTATACATTTTAAGGTAAGTATTTTTATGAAATATATTTAGGTATTTTAAAATAGTATTCTAATTAGAAAATGTTACGTTTGGATCCTCAACAAAATTGTACCAAATTAATGAAAAAAGTGTAACTTTTGGAGCTTAATTGTACTTTTCACCATTTCCGTCAATGCATTACCTCCCTTTTCCCGCAACCAAACAAAACCAATTTTGTTGTCTACTGCAGTGTGTTTATTGTTCAATTCAATGTACAGCTTCAGTTAGTGTAGGCTTAATTTTTTTTTTTTTTTAAATTAGCAATGTCATCAGACATTAAAAAGTTGGCCAGGTATCTTATTAACCTCAGGGGCCAGGTTGTACAACCAACTTAAGCAAGTTCTAGTTCGTCTTTGTCGTAAGCGTATATCCACACAGGCAGGTCCAGCGAAGGGAAGATCCCACGATGACCAAGAGTGGTGGCTTACAACTTGAAACAGAAAAACTAAGACGCAAAGAATTACACAATGACAATATTAGAAGTAAACACGTAAGATAGTCACCTAACTCCAAGTAACTAAAACTCTAACTCTAAGTAACTTAAAATGACATCAAAAAGCAATTTGGGCACTTCAGAGATTTGGCATTACACCAAACAAAATTAATAATCAACTTTTTTTTTTTTTTTTTTTATAACAGAATACATAGACTCCATTCTTAATTAATATTATTCTTATACTTTAATTTATTTATATATTTTTTTAAAATACTTTGTACTCGAATTGTACTTTAGTAAGCACTACAAGGGTGCGAATCACAGCCATACAAATGCAATACAAACATTTGATGAACAGTCTTTTGCAATACATATCCCAACGAAATTCAATTACTCAAACATATCTTTGTTTTTTTTTTTTTTTCCTCCAAAACTCTACTCTTCTAATATCCATAACTACTTACATACTTATTATTAATTTATATTTTAATCTCATAAACCCTAAAGGACTTTGTGCAGCTTTACCTTGTGTAGAAAGTGTATTAGCTCACTAAAATGATACAAATTAGAATTATTAAAAAAATCTTTTAAATTATTACAGTTGTTAAAAAAGGTATACGTGCTTCTAGCGGCTGAAAATTTACTACAATGAAAAATAAGGTGATCACTAGTCTCTCTGATTCCACAAACATCACATACATCATTTACTTCTTCTTCTTATTTGGCGCTGTAACCGCCTAAGCGATTTTGGCCGAGTCCAAAACAGCACGCCAGTCATTTCTCTTCTGTGCTAACTGACGCCAATTGAAAATGCCAAGTGAAGCCAAGTCCTTCTCCACCTGGTCTTTCCAACGCAGAGGAGGCCTTCCTCTTCCTCTGTTCCCAGCATCGCGGCCCGCGTTGAATATTTTCAGAGCAGGAGCGTTTCTGTCCATCCGAACGACATGGCCAAGCCAGCGGAGCCGCTGAATTTTAATTCGCTGCACTATGTCTATATCGTTGTAAAGCTCATACAGCTCATCGTTAAATCGTCTGCGATATTCGCCATCACCAACGCGTAAAGGTCCGTAAATCTTTCGCAGAATCTTTCTCTCGAAAACTCCAAGAGCCGCCTCATCAGATGCTTTCATTGTCCATGCTTCCGCGCCATACACCAGCACAGGCATGATGAGTGACTTATAGAGTGTGATCTTTGTACGACGAGAGAGGACTTTACTTCTCAATTGCCTACTCAGCCCAAAGTAGCACTTGTTGGCAAGAGTGATTCTCCGTTGGATTTCAAGGCTGACATTATTATTGGTGTTAATGCTGGTTCCCAAATAAACGAAGTCGTCTACTTTTTCAAACTTGTAACTGTCAACAGTGACGTGGGTGCCAAGACGCGTATGCTCTGACTGTTTGTGTGCTGACAGGAGATACTTCGTTTTGTCCTCGTTCACCACCAGACCCATTCGCTTTGCTTCTCTATCCAATCCCGAGAAGGCAGAACAGACGTAGCCCTTGTTTTTACCGATAATATCGATGTCGTCGGCATACGCCAGCAATTGTACGCTCTTATAAAGTATTGTGCCTGAGCGGTTCAGTTCTGCGGCTCTTATTATCTTCTCCAACATAAGATTAAAGAAATCACACGAAAGGGGGTCCCCTTGTCTGAAACCTCGTTTGGTATCAAACGGCTCGGAGAGGTCCTTCCCTATTCTGACGGAGCTGGTGGTATTGCTCAACGTCATTTTACACAGCCGTATTAGTTTCGCGGGGATACCAAATTCAGACATCGCGGCATAAAGGCAACTTCTCTTCGTGCTGTCGAAAGCGGCTTTGAAATCGACAAATAGATGGTGTGTGTCGATCCTATTCTCGCGGGTCTTTTCCAAGATTTGGCGTATTGTGAATACCTGATCTATGGTGGATTTTCCAGGCCTAAAGCCACACTGATAAGGTCCAATCAGCTCGTTGACGGTGGGCTTCAGTCTTTCGCACAATACGCTCGATAAGACCTTGTAACCTATGCTTAGAAGGCTAATTCCGCGGTAGTTGGCGCGTATGGCGGGGTCGCCTTTCTTGTGGATTGGGCAGAGCACACTTAAATTCCAGTCGTCGGGCATGCGTTCATCTGACCATATTCTGCATACGAGCTGATGCATGCACCTCATCAGCTCCTCGCCGCCGTACTTGAATAGCTCGGCTGGCAGGCCGTCAGCTCCAGCAGCTTTGTTGTTTTTCAGCCGCGTAATCGCTATTCGTACCTCGTCATAGTCAGGCGGTGGGACAGCTACTCCATCATCATCGACTGGGGACTCGGGTTCGTCTTCCTCACTACTTTCAGCGCTGCTACCATTCAGTAGGTTATAAAAGTGTTCCCTCCACAATTTAAGTATATTCTGGACATCGGTCACTAGGTCGCCATTGTTGTTCTTACAGGAGTTCGCCCCGGTCTTGAAACCTTCCGTAAGTCGCCTAACCCTCTGGTAGAATTTTCGGGCGTTCTTCCTGTCGGCCAGCATCTCAAGCTCTTCGCACTCACGTATTTCGGCCTCTCTCTTCTTATTGCGGCAAATACGTCTCGCTTCCTTCTTCAGTTCCCTATAACGGTCCCACATGGCTCGCGTTGCGCCCGATCGCAGCGTGGCCCTGTAGGCGGCATCTTTTTTCTCTGCGGCTTCTTGACATTCCTCATCGTACCAGTTGTTCTTTCGGGCTCGCTGAAATCCAACTACTTCTTCGGCGGCGGTACTTAATGATCGGGAAATGTGGTTCCACTGCTCGCGTACGTCGGATTGTTGAAGAGTGCTCTCAGAGAGCAGGTGTGTGAGTCGAGTGGCGAATAAATTGGCCGTCTGTTGTGATTGCAGCTTTTCGACGTTAAGCTTTCCTTGCATTGTTGGGCGCACATTTTTTGCTGCACAGAGGCGGGTGCGTATCTTGGCTACAACAAGATAGTGGTCCGAGTCGATGTTTGGCCCTCGGAGTGTACGTACGTCCAAAACGCTTGAAGCATGCCTTCCGTCTATCACAACATGATCGATTTGGTTTCTCGTTTTTCGATCTGGAGACAGCCATGTAGCTTGGTGGATGTTCTTATGCTGGAACCTAGTACTACATATTACCATATTTCGGGCCCCGGCGAAGTCGATCAGCCTCAGTCCGTTATCGGACGTTTCGTCGTGGAGGCTGAATTTTCCGACAGTGGCGCCAAAGATCCCTTCCTTGCCCACCTTGGCATTAAAATCGCCAAGCACGATTTTGACATCGTGTCGGGGGCAGCGCTCATATGTACGTTCCAAGCGCTCATAGAAGAGATCCTTGGACGCCTCATCCTTCTCTTCCGTCGGGGCATGGGCGCAGATGAGCGAGATGTTGAAAAATCTAGCTTTGATGCGGATTGTGGCTAGACGTTCGTCCACCGGGGTGAACGCCAGTACTCGGCGACGGAGTCTCTCTCCTACCACGAATCCAACACCGAATTTGCGCTCCTTTACGTGGCAACTGTAGTAGACGTCGCAAGGCTTCACGCTTACTTTACCTTGCCCCGTCCATCGCATTTCTTGGATGGCGGTGATGTCAGCCTTTGTCTTCCCGAGGACATCAACCAGCCGGGCAGAGGCACCTTCCCCATTAAGGGTCCGGATATTCCAGGTGCATACCCTTAAATCATAGTCCTTTATACGTTTGCCGTGGTCGTCATCAGAAAAAGGGGGTCTCATCCGAGGCTTGTTGGATTTTTTCATTGGGCGGGGTTTTAACGTGGCGGGACCCAAACCCAGCGCACGCGAAGTTTTACGCCTTCTCACTTTAGCTCGCTCCCAAACGGGTGTTTGGTTGCTACCCAGAGGATACGTGGATATAAATATCCGGACGTTGTGAGCTGCGATTTGAACCGTACGCACAAGAATCGCTTCTGGCCACTCCCAGGTGAATGGCAGTCAAAAGCTTTCCACTTCTGCGCACGGAACCATCCTCCGCTGCGCACGGGACCATCCTCCATAAATCATTTACACCTCTCAGAAATTTGCTTAAAAAAGTCCTACCGTATGTGTACCCCATCATCAACCTGTTAACTAATTTGATATCATGAACATCAAAATTACATTTTTTGTCAGTAAACCAAGGACGCCTTTTGATATCACTGATATTACCCGCAAAAAAACTACCTTTAGTACAACTAATTTCTCTAAACTCCATTTCCCACTCAGTCCAAATAGCACTTTGAATCTTACATACAGCCTCCCCCAAGGTGAGATCCATTTCGATGGGTAATCCCTCACTAACTGCAGCCCTTGCAAAATGATCCGCTTTTTCGTTAATTCCAATACCTACATGACTAGGCACCNCACTGATCCGCTTTTTCATTAACTCCAATACCTACATGACTAGGCACCCACACCAACATGGCACTGACGCAATTTGACTTAGCAATCATATTGTGAATGGACGCAACTATAAAATTTGTAGAAGCCTTCTTTCCTATCAACCGTACCGCCGCTAAGCTATCCGTAACTATGACCCACCTATTTATGTTTTTTTTTAAGTAAAAAGCTAACTGCTTGCCTAATCGCCACTAACTCTCCAAACGTGGATGAATAGTTCCCATCCAGCTTAAACATTTCCGACATTTTCTCCTGAGGGTCATAAAAAGCCAGCCCTACCACATTATTCACAACTGAAGCATCCGTAGCCAACAGATAACACCCTTCCTCAGCCCATTTGCTAAATTTACATCTGAATATACTATTAAGTTGCTCTTTACTAAACTCACACTTGGACCTTCCCAAAGAACTCTCCACCTGAAAATTAGTATGTCTACTAAAAGTAACATTTACATTAATTTTGTTAAATAGATGTCGAAACTTGGAATAAATAAAACTGTAGCTCGATTTGACAGAGCTCTCACCCCTCAAATCTTTCCTCAGTTCTTCATTCACAAGCCATTGCTTGCCTAATTCCTTGGCCACAAGCCATTCCGCCCTTTTAAGAGGCGGCAGCTCACCAGCCAATGCAAATCTCGCATGAATAGGAGAACTTGGTGGAAGCCCTAGACACCTCCTTAGCGTATCATTTGAAATACCCTGCAGTTTCTTATTAAACCCTCGAGGAGCATTAGCATAAGTCGTGTTGGCATATTCAGCTTTACTTCTAATAAAGGCTTTATAGAAGTTGATAGCCACTTTGGGTTCCAACCCCCCTTTAATAGTCGTAAGCTTCTTAATCAGATTTTTGCCTGAGCTTGCAGCGCTTTTTACCTTATCCACATGTTTACTTATTGACGCATTAGCACAAATGGTCCTACCCAACCATTTAATACTCTTTACCTGCTGCACTTCCGTCCCATCAAGTCTAAGAGAAAAAGACTTATTACTAGTGGAATTCATTAATAGAAATTTAGTTTTACTGACATTAATATTCAGATTTAAGCTATTAAGCATGGTTCTAATTTCATTTAACTTAAAATTTAACCTATCAATTGCCTCACAATAACTGTTCCCGCTACATAATAGCGCAAAATCATCAGCAAACTGAAAGACTTTTATGTTATCATCACCCAAGCAGTGCAAACTTGCAGTATNATTTATGTTATCATCACCCAAGCAGTGCACACTTGCAGTATACAGGTTAAACAACAGTGGCGATAAGCAGCTACATTGAGGAAGACCATTTGAAACCTCCACCCTATCTTTCCCCAAAACCAACAACCTCCTGGAAAAGAAATTTACCACCCAGTTACGAATCTTATTTTCCACCCTAAACCCAGCCAAAATCTCCCCCAGCAGTGAGATATCAACACTATTATAAGCATCAGATATATCTAATACACACATAAACACTTTCTTTTTCCCTTGTTTAAGCCTACCAGCCCAATGCAAGCATTCATTTAGGCACATCGAGGCCGACTTCCCTTTGCGATACGCAAAGCTATTGCCTGGTAAGATATTGTTGCTTTCAACCCAATTATTCAATCTATCCTTAATTAACATGTTCAGACATTTCACCACAACAGAAAGTAATGAAATCGGCCTAANGAAGCTATTGCATGGTAAGATATTGTTACTTTCAACCCACTTATTCAATCTTTCCTTAATTAACATGTTCAGACATTTCACCACAACGGAAAGTAATGAAATCGGCCTAAAATTCCTGAAATCACTTAAATCTTTATTGGCTTTTGGAATCGGAACAATCTTAATCGTTCTCCACTCCTCTTTTACAATGTTACTATTGAAACAAGATTCTAACTCTCTCACAAGACATAATTTCGTTTCATATGGCAGTTTATTGACCATATCAAACGTAATTCTGTCAGCTCCACCAGCAGATTTCTTTTTACTTTTTAACACAACATCCAGATCCTCAACCAAGAAACTAACTACCTCATCACTTTCATTAACCATACTGGGTCCACTTAAGACTCGCCAACCACTGTTGCCACCCTGCTGATCCACCTGATTCTTAAGATGGGTGAGATATCTGCCATTATCCTCACTAATCCACTTAGTACCATATCTACCTCCTTTAACTTGATTAACAAATCTCCAAGCATCACCAGAGTTTGGACATTCATTCAATTGCATTATTCTAGATTTGTAACTATTACTTTTGGCCTCTTTTACCTCTTTCTTCCACACCTCCTCTAATTGTCGGAGTTTTTCAAAATCCTGAACACAGTTCGTTAAAGCAGCTTTTTTTCTCGCCGCCAAAACCAGTCTAAAACGCTTTTTTAGCTCCTCATTCCACCAAGCCTTAGGGGATCGTTTGAGAGAATTTAAATCAATTGACGCATTCTTAATCTCATTTTGTACTGCATTTACAATACTATGCAGTCCCCCACTAACAACACAACCCGCAAGAGCAGAAGCAAGTTTTCTCTTTTGCAAAAACATATTGGGCCTTTTAGCTACATTTTCTACTTCAATCACAATAGGCCTATGATGGCTTCCCCCAACATATCCCAGATTACACTCCCATTTTAACCCTCCAGAAATATTTGTAAAAGATAGATCCAGCACAGATAAACCCTGCTGAGTCACCCTATTTACCACAAATGTCGGACTGCCATTATTTAAACATACCAACCCAGCTTTCATAGTAGCATTTTTGAGCACTCTCCCCTTAGGATCATCTTTATTACACCCCCAATCCCGCATTTTGGCATTGAAATCACCAAGCAACAGAACCTCTTCTTTACCATCCAAAAACAATAACAATTTACTCATCTCATAATCCAAAAGAAACCTATTCGTTCCAGGCGGAAAATATGCTGAAACAATCAACAGATTTCTATCAAGATTTGTAGTTTTAACCACTATTATATCATGTACAGTATTAAACCTTACACGCTGCAACTTTATATTCTTCCTACCCCCTATAGCAACTCCTCCATATCCATCAGGACGATTCTTAATAACTAAATTAAAATCTATTAACTTGTGACCTTCTTTAATATCCCCCAAGGAAAACACTTCCTGGAGAACAACAATATCAATACTGTTGTGCTCAATAAAATATTCAATATAGCTACGATTTGTTTTCAGGCTCTGACAATTAAGTTGTAAAATCTTTACTGCCATCATTGATTGAAATTACCTTAAGTCTGTCATTCACATTTTCTTTAACCAAAAGACTCAAAACCTTTAATATAGGTTCATCAGCTTGAATATTAAACTTTTCAACCAACATATTTAACAGCTTTTCAATTTCCGATGTTCTCTCCCACTTAGTATTTTCAAAAACCGGTTTATTACCTCCTTTTATCTCAGTACTTTTGCTTTTACTATTTACTACCCTTTCCTGCCTCACATTCATTTTTGTCACCTGATTATACCTCTTCTTAGTAAGAGTCCTATTAACTATAATCTCATTATCTTGTATATTTCCACCATTCCCACCTAATACCGGAAAATTTGTACCATAATCTTCTAAAATAGAAAATCTGTTATTGGATAGTGTATCCCCATAAGAGTCATAGACCTCGCGCTTCGACATCTTCTTTATCGTCATAATCTCAATTACATTTTTCTCTTTTTCCCAACTTGGGCACTTATTCTTGTTGACAGACACATGATCATCCCCACCGCACAAAATACATTTAGTCTCACTTCCAGTACACTTTCCTACATACCTTTCGTCTTTACCACAAATGATACATCGGTTTTTGGCTCTACAAGATAATTTGGTGTGGCCTAACCTCTCGCAGTTGAAGCACTGTTTTGCCCTAGGGAAAAAGTGGCACACCTTGAAGTTCACACAAAAAATCTTAATAGTTTCAGGGATCGCATTACCCTCAAACCCAATCTTGATAGAAAATGTAGGTAAAAATCTATCTTTATTGTCCGGGTCACGCCTAGTGATGCGAGAAATGGACTTAACTTTTATATTGGATTGCATGTTGTTAAACATCTCATCCTCTTGAAAATCCATTGGCACTTGTCGAATTACTCCATACGTCTCCATAAAACTTCTCGGTATAAATACCCGAATACCCATTTCTTTTAATTTGCTGTTACTAACACTCTTGTTTGCATTTTCGATCGAGTTGAAAAATACCTTGTACAAGGACCTTCCAACGGCTAGGATGTTATCCATCCCTTCTAAATTAAATTTCCGAATTTTATCAAATAAGAAAAGTCCATTCTTCAACCTTTTATTCTCAAAATTAACACTTTTGGAAGTGTCCATGAGTACAATAGCTTCCCCCCTATAGCCAACTTGATATAATTGACTGTACCCACTATCACCAGTTTTTGAAGACTTTATTCTGATTTTTGGAAACAGCGCCTTTAACTCCACCCTCATTTGACATCACCGGTCCCCCACCTGTGTTCCATACCGCTTGCTCAGTCCGATAACCATCGTCCACAACTTGCCTGAGGCTAGTCACAGCATTTCCATCGGGAAACGCTGAGCAGTCACTACTCTTCACACTTGTCACACCCATCTTATTATTTTCAGACCTATTTTTATAATCGCCTGACTTTAAGTAATCCCCCTCATCTCCATTAATTTTGCCCTGGTCGCCTATTTCCATATGCGCCCCCTCATCACTGGCACATGCCCCCTTACCTTCACCGTCACTCTCACAAAAAACAATTTTGGTCATAACTGTACCTGACGCAGTATCACTATTTTCACTGGGATTAGTCTGAACTAACTTGTACGTACCATGCTTCACGAGCATGCCACTAAGTGGAATTTCAGGCTCATTTTGCACAAAATTAATATCATCGCTAGAATCAGAGAAGTTTTCTAGTAAGGAATTAGCATTTTGCTTGCCACTCTCTTTCTTCTTTTTAGCATTAATTGGAGCAGATCTTCCTTTTTTTCTAGTCTTTGCATTTTTACCCATTATAGCAGGCGTTGGTCCATAAGACACGCCGGCCATGATGGCGTCACTCGGCGACGCCGAGGCGTCCGCCATTTTGTATATGAAACAACCGCTACTTGTAAATCAGAAAATTTTCAGCCACAGAAAAAGCACTCACCCGATATAATACGCCAATTTGAGCTCACACACCTCTACTCAGGTGTACAATAATGTGCCTGTATAGTATTTAACAACTTTAATCAGCAACTATAACTTTAATAAAATCAAACTAATATTATGCGTCGAACACAGATAATTGATAATTGCCACCACTCTTCAGCAACACTTCCAAAATTCCGCTGCAACTTCTCACACGTCCATACGCTACGAAGACAAACGACGAATTCGTAGGCTTAATTTAACGTAACTTATCATTGAGATCTCTTCAGCTGGCCTATAAAGTCATAGCCTGTCTTGTCAGAAAGTCCCGCTAAGTTAAACTAAGTTTCATTCAGCTTAGAGTTTAACTTAAATTATACACAAATAAATTCTTGAATTATATTTCACATTTTTAAAAGTACACCCCGCGACAAAATGCTACTATCACCTGGTTTGGGCTATTTATTATATTATTTATCATTGTCTAACAAAAACTATACAAATAAAGCTTAATATAAAATATTGGAATAAAAAACAACAACGCTACACGAGCATTCATCCATATAACATAAAATGCGAAAAATTCAAAAAATCAATGGTATTTTTTAGACGCTTCAAACTTGCACCTTATTATACTAGAATGAATGGGCTACAAAAATGTTAACCCATTCATAATGTTAATGTTGCAAGGTTTTTGTTTGACAATGAGCTACAATTTTATAAAAAAAATAATTAAAATTATTTAAAAAAAATAAATACCGGGTGACCGTGTAATTTTGTCAAAGATGAAGACAATGATGATAAAACATTAATACAATATATACGTCAGCTCATATTAATGAACATAAAATGAGATCACTATCGATAAAATGGAAATCCTCAAGGGAAATTTTTAATTTCAACGCATGGAATTTACATACACTTTTTTATTTTCAACCCCCTAATTGCCCAATTACTTCTATTTCTGCGGGATCGCCATTAGGTAAATTGCATTTCCAAAGATTTTTTCAAAATAAATAACGATGAGCAGGGAACGGATTTTATGGAAATTGCCTTTTTTTCTGCTAAAGAGATAGAGTATATTCGATTAAGAATGTCCACGATTTAGCTTTCCCTGATTCCACAAATACACATTTGATGTTGCCTTTTTTAAGATATTTGCCTTTTTTGCCTTTTCTATTTTTAAAAAAGTGATTATAGCATTTACAATTTTTTTTTAAGATTAAAAAATATACACATGCCCATGCGGCTTATATGTAGAAGCGCAGGGACCTCTTGCCAAATTGGTGTTGGAAAAATTCAAAGCCGTTTTCTCAGATAACGAAGGCTCGGAGACAATAAGGGGTGTGGATAAAATTGTAAAGGGCGAGGAAAACGCCCTTATTCCTGATAATATGAACGATTCAAACGTTCCATATTTAAATTAGGCTCCACTTGTATCAACTTACGTCAAGCGCACATTTAGTACATTCAAGGCTTTTCTTCGCGAAAATCGAATGAAAATGCTGCCAGAAAACTTCAAAATGCATCTTGTGGTTCAATGTTACTACAACTATACAGATTAAAGTTTTATGAGTTAGAAACTCGAAAGGATAAAATAGTCAAAGATTCAAAGTACAAATTTTTCATATAATGAAACTAGTTCATAGTTTTTCTCTTTTTACTTGTAATATAAACATTTCTAAAATAAATGTAGTTTTTGATTGTTCTTCGTATTTTCTGTCTTTTTTTAGTGCCTTATTTTGCTTTTTTTGCAATACCTAGTGCCTTTTCCTGCCTTTTTCGCTATTTTGTTTTGCCTTTTTTGCAATTCCTAATGCCTTTTCCAGCCTATTTCGTTATTTTATTTTGCCTTTTTTATAGGTTTTTAGGTCTTAAAAATCCGTTCCCTGGCCATGAGGGATATTTCACCCGCCGGTGATAAGAAATCGCAATCACCATAACGCACATCACTAATATTACTGTTCACAATCACGTTTACATTCAAAATTACAATTCATAATTTAGTTTTGTAGCAAATATGAAATATAGGCATATCCATTTACTTAAATGTAAACGGATTAAGAATCAAAGTGCTAGAAGAGATTTGAGCGTTTGGTACAAAAAGTATTTTTGATGATGAAATTGTACTTAAAATCGGCAAATTGTACTTTTTTCCTTTTAAAAATTACTAAAAATTACTAAAAAAAGTACAATTGTACTTAAAATATCAACACTGTTTCACTGGCGTGACAAAGTACTTGCTGCAGCGATGCCAGATTTGAGCGTACCCAATTTTTTACCGATAATAACTCATGCGAGGGATTTGGGTATTGGGCATTTTACAAGCCTATTAGGAAGTATACATATCTGTGTTCGTATAGAATAGTAGCTTATGGCGGAAGACTGGCTTTAGTATAATAAACCATTCGCAGCATACGATTGCGAAAGACTCACTGGCGCCGAGTCGTTGAAGAACTCTTGGAAAATAAACGTAAAGAAGGCGGTGGCGATGCTAGCAAGTCAATATTCGTATAAAGTCTCATAAAAAAAATTCCTTGTGGTTTAAAGAATATAGGAAATGGTACATTTTACTAAAGCCAGCTTCCCGACATAAGCTACTATTTCATACGAACACAAATATATTCGTCTACAAATAATGTTGATTATTTTAATTAAGTCCTAAGATAAGTTTGTGGATCTTATCAGTGTTCTATGTAAGAACCAAAAATCAATGCCCTCGCCAATTAGAACTTTTGCTTTAAAAGAAAAATATACATAACGAATTTACTCAATACTTGGTCTGGCATCACTGTTTGAGCATTGATGTGCTCAGCTCACTGTTGCCAAGGAAGTGCATTTTGCACTAAATTTAGTGCTTTTGGGAAACCAAAAAGCCAAAATAATTCGAATTCAATGCTTGGTGCGTTATTTAGTGATGCTTTTTTAATTTAAGCACACCGAATACATAGGTACATATGTATGTATGTATACACTATACACTAATATTCTACATTAAGATGGAATTCATTTACTGAATAAAATGTGAGGAATAGGTAAATTAAATCTGTTTTGCGTTGTTATAAATGTGTTGAAATTATTTTATTAATAAAAACGCGAGGAGATGGATATGTATATACACTTTTTACTGAATCAAAAAAATTATTAAACATGATAATAAAAACTTGGCGCTTTTGTTTTGGAAAAATTGGCTTTTTCTGGTGGCCTGATGCCACACTTGCTCAGTTGTCACAAAAGTACACATACATGCACGCATTTTTACTTGAAAATAAGTGTGTAGTGGTTAATATGTATACGTTGCCATCTCCGTACAGCTCACTTCACCTCGCCTAGCACGCTCGCGTGCTCGCAGTTTGCCCGCGACGTCGACTGCGTGCAGCTCTGCTGTGCATCCCTACCTTAGCGGTATGCTTTCAGAATGTACCAACTTTTAAAGATAATATATTTTTCGATCTTGAGCGTAATTTTTATTCCAAAAACATCTTAATTGAAGGCACATTTGTAAAATACGTCGGAACGATCTAAATATTTGTATAACTACTAGTCCTTATAACGTTGTATATACCCGTAAAATGCTTCAAAAAAATGTTCTCTAGAAGTGTGTAAAAACCCTGATTTAGTACTTTTAATTATGCTCCTTCTTGTAGTTAGAATATTTCGAGGGTGGTATCTGGGTGGGTGGGTGGTTGTGATAGTTGCTCTTACTTAATTGGAGCCTTCTAAATTCAATGGCGTCCCCAGTTTTACTTGATCGTCTCCACTTTTGCAAATAGCGGTACTTGAAACTTTGCTCAAAAGTGAACTCTTATAAAAAAACTCCATCCGTTTTGAAGATATTTTACTAAAATTGTGCACACACTTGTATTTTAATATTTTCTTCACAATCTCATAAAATCATTGAAATCGGTTCACTCTGAAATCTAGCTCCCATACAACTGATTGTGCAGAGACGTTGTTTAGCGCTATAACTCCTCCAATTAAGCAGGTAGAAATTTAGTATAGGTTCACTTTAACATATAGCACGCATACAATTTATTATTCAGATATGAAGTTAGAGTTATAGCGCAAAAACACATATCTGAGTAACCAGTTGTATTGGAGCTATATGTTAAAGTGCACCCATTTCGATAATTTGAAGGAATAATTAAGGTAATATTAAAAAACCGTTATGTGCAAAATTTTAGTAAAATAACTTCAAAACTCGGAATTATTTATAAAATAGTTAACATTTAATCAAATTTTCAAGTACCGTTATCTCGAAAACCGGAGCCAATCTGGTAAGACGGGGCATAACATTGAATTTAGAACGTCCCCATTAAGTTGAACTCAACTTTCAGAATCTTTGCTCAAAATTTACAACTTGAACAACGTAATTTGAACCCAGGTTATTCTTTTGTTTCCTATTTCATGATTATTCCTCGTCTAACTTTTGAAGCACTTGATGAAAATGATTTACACATATATTAATCGATTTATTAAGAGATTACGAATAAAATGATATATAAAACATATGTGTGCTCACAAGTTTAAAATTTAATTATTTTTTTTGGATTTTTTTATTTATTTTTTAGATTTTCCCATATAGATATGCATATCAAATAAAAGGTCTATCAATTATCTTTCCAACCATATCCACCATTTTTAAATATAAGCTTTTGAAAATATTGAAAATTCCACCTTTACCCTCCCCTATTAATTAGCACTAAAAATCAATTATACCTTTCAAATCAGTAGAAGGCAACGGACCACGCCCGCTTTTAGTTTTTTTTTTTTATCTCAACGGCCGCTATACTGCACTTATGCCTGCATATAATTTGTTTTATGTGCATATCAGAAGAATATCCATCCGCTATCCAATAAAAATTTAATAAATTTTACAGGAGGTAAGTCTATAGAACGAACAATAGAAGCTGAATTCGCAGTTTCTTGCATCTGGAACTATTTCAAATATGACACGCATACTTCGTGTTTATTTGTCCTAAGCATAATTAAGCTTGCTTCCTTGGTCCTTTTTCAATATCTATCGTAAGCACCCACAAAATTTTATACTGACAAAATTAAGTAGAAGTTCAAGTGAAGCTGTCTGATGCCTTTCAATAGATGTAGTAAATAAGTGCACTTCAATAATTTTGACACATGCTTAAAATAGAGGCAAGGAATTTGATGGAGTTGAGTAGTTAAAATATTCATTAAAGCTAAAACACGCATTAAATCTATGAGCACAATCATATTTTTAACCGACTTCCAAAAAAAAAGAGGAGGTTATGAGTTCGTCAGAATATTTGTTTTATTTTTATTTTTTTATTTTTTATGTATGTTACCGCATAACTTTGGACCACGTCAACCGATTTCGATAATTCTTTTTGCATCGGAAAGGTAGTGTCTCAGAGGTGGAACCATACTAATCTGGTTTAGCTCCGATCATTGGATCATAAAATATATATGTATATATTTTTTTTTAAGTCGGTTTTTTTGCTAAAAATTACTTTTTAGCTGTATTTTATTTTCTACCAATTTTTACCAACAAAGGCTAAAAATCTACCAATATTTTCCGAAAAGAAAGCAAAAAGATTTAACTGAACGCAGTATATACATATTTTGTCATCGAACACACCTAAAATAAATATGAAAAGTTAACCCTGACCATGACCAATTTAAAAGTGAAATTGCATCTCTATCAGCTGTTTATTTAAATATATTTCGAACCGTGTTTCAAGGATGCCAAGATTCGGGCCCAGTTTTATGTACATGGTTTTTTCTTAAATGTTTTATTGGCGTAAAATACATTTTTTGTTGTTTTATAAAAAAATTCAATTTATTCCAAGGCGAATTCATATAAAGTGACAGCAGAAGTTCAAAAACAAAAATGCCACTAACAAATTTTACGCGTAATGACAATACGAATTACAACAAATACATTATTTTGACAATAAGAATCACCGAGGCGAAAACCCAGCTGCTCTGATAACACTACCTTACTTGAATTTGCCTTCTATTATGCTATATGAGTAAAAACTATCTAATATTGCTTCTTTTAAAAAAATCTACCAACTTCTACCAATTTTTGTATGTAAAATCTACTACTTTCAAGTTTTTGGAAGTCCGTGCACTGTATGAAATAGTAGGCATTTAAGAATTTATGTAACTTTTCATTTTAAACGTAGCACTTTTGCTACAATTGTAGCTAAACGGCAAAGCTGGTATGGACAATGACCGAAACGAAGACGGCCGCAAGTGAGAGCCGCCTACGCAGAGAGGAATTCTGCTCA
>NW_016159278.1:0-764 GCF_001687245.7 Rhagoletis zephyria | reverse complement strand
TTAAATCGTTAATAGTACCCGTTAGAGATGAGTTGGGGACTAATTGATCTCCAATTATACCCATAAGGGATGAGTCGAGACTAATTGACCTCCATTAGTACCCTTATGAGACTAGTTGGGACTAATTAATGCCCAAATGTACCCGATTGAGAGTAATCTCGGTGTACTCTCTTTAGAGATTAGTCGCACAATTTTTCGCATTGAATTTAATTACACTACACGTTTGGGTATACATATGTAAATACATATACCTACATATTTTGGTAGAGAATTTTTGCTGCTTGGTATGTATTTTCTTTATAAATATGTATGTATAAAAATGTGTATGGGTGCTGCATCAACTTATCGAAATGGAAACTGACAAACGTGTGTAAGCCCACACTATGGAGTTGCTCAGTTTTTACGCACGTAAGCGCATGTCAACGGATCTCGCATACGCACGTATACGCTTGCCTATTGAGTTCCAGCTTACTCACACTTGCGGCCATCTTCGTTTCGGTCGTTGTCCATACATACAGTGGCAGTCAAAAATGGATGAATGGTGTTTCCTTTTTAATATTAACAATGTTTTCAAGCTAAAATTTTTTTGATATCTTTTATAAGAATATGGTTCATGCTTTAACAAAAACTATATAAATCACACTTTAAAATTGACTTAGAAACANAGAATATGGTTCATGCTTTAACAAGAACTATATAAATCACACTTTAAAACTGACTTAGAAACATTCCATAAGTTCAGCCAGTACATTCAACGGCCCATT
>NW_016159276.1:90727-91415 GCF_001687245.7 Rhagoletis zephyria | reverse complement strand
ATCTTAGTACTATAGGTATTAACATTATTATTATTATTTTTTTTTTAACTTAACTATAATTAATCCAAAATCTAAAAATAATAATTGATCAAAAAAAAGTTAATAAAAAATATCAATTCAAAACCTTAATATCTATATATATATGTACCTATACTAATATTAAATTTGTATTAATAAGTAGAAAACCTGACCTACCTCAACAAAAAGGACCTATATGGTCATTGACCCATATTTGCTCGTATACATATATATATTTCTCTTTACTCTCAAATAAATGTAAATTAACCAAAAGAGAGCAAATAGGATAAAAAGAAAGAATTAAGAATAACTGGTTTCAGCATGTGCATTTACATAGGTGCTTATATATGTATGCTGGAGTTCTCTGGGAATAATTAATAAACAAAAATAAAACCTTGCCTTTAAAAAGTTTTAAATATGTACTATAGGTATACGCCGCCGAGCCACGCCGCCACCGACGCCGATTTTTGTCATTCCTCACGCGCCGCCGCTGAGTTACAAAAATATCGGCGCGGCGGCGGCGGCGGCGTTCGGCGCCTAAGGAATTTTGTACAAAATTTTCATGATGTATGTACATTGAAATACATCGTTTGAAGGAACTAAATACTACTCGTTTAAAAACACAAATTTACGAAATGAAAATTACTTTTTTAAGGAAGTTTTTTTATTG
>NW_016159276.1:84491-86690 GCF_001687245.7 Rhagoletis zephyria | reverse complement strand
AGCGACATCATTTATCCCAATAACTTAACTTTCAAAATTTTTTATTTCTTTAAATTTAAATAGTACATACGGATCTGTCCTGCAGAAAAAAATTATCAATTGATAAAAAATAACCCAGTTGTAGTTAGCTTTTTTGCGGGATTTCTATAAAATATATAACTTGTAGTTAGCTACAAAAAGCTAGCTTGAAACTAGTTGACAAGTAATGCAGGAGTAATAAAGGAGATTGTTTTCTTTAAACGCGTTTGGACAAACGCGTTGAGGACAAGTAAAAGGAACATCGAAATTTCATATTATCATTTTGAAGTTACGTTTGACGGAGTTCGAATATGGGACCAACCATGATACAAAAAAGAAGGTAGTTTCATTTAATTACATTCGTTGTTGTTGTTAACCATTTGACTTTTAATAAAATTATGACATTTCATTACATTCATGCTACCTGATCACGAGCAGTATTTTTTTTTTTTTAAGCAGAAGATTTCATCAGTCCACTCAAAGAAGTCGAATGTGATGAACCTGAAAATTAATGCATAATCTCAAAAAGGGGGTTGACGAAACTAAGTTTCAGAACGGATGAAGAAAGTGATCCAAATTATACTTAAGCTAATTGCCTACAGAGCTGGGTCGTAATGATTCCTTTAGGAATTAAATTACTCCCAATTACAGATTACAAGGAATTGTAATTATCAATTCCTTCAGTCCACAGCAAAGGAATCGATTACTTTTTCAATTCCTAGAAGTAATTTCAAATGTAATTGTTTGTTTTTTTCTTTAATTCCATTACAAGGAATTTCATATTGTAATTGGAATAAATTACGTGATAGTAATGTAATTTTTTTTGAAAATTGAAAATGTAATTGATTTTTTTTTTAGTTCCATCACCTGGAATTGCAAGAGTACTTTAGTCCTTTCAATTACTCAAAGGAATTGTAAAAGTAATCGAGAAACTTAAAGTTCATTCACGAATGTACAATGTGGAATTTTTGTTGTGGTCAAAGATTAAAATCGAAAGCACACATTGGACATCTTCTATGTATATCTGTATATATAAAAATGCTGTGTTCGTATGTCACGGTCATCATGTCACGGGTCGCCATCTGTTTGAAAATTTAACTAAATTACATTGATAAAATAAATAAAATATTACAATATAGGTATCAAATTAAAGAGGTCTCGGTGTCTCTTGCGGTGATCACTGCGGCAATGTCATCAGCGTAGCCTACTAAATATGTGTCATCTGGCATATCGAGGTTTAGTATTCCGTCGTAGCTGACGTTCCATAGGTCTGGCCCAAGAATGGAGCCTTGTGCTGCGCCCGACGTGATCGTCATTTGCCGGGGTCCATCGGTGGTATGGTACAGTAACTCCCGGCCTTCTAGGTAGCTTCTGACCATGAGTCTAAGGTACGTGGGTATGTTGTAGACTTCTTCTAGTGCGTGTATCATATTTTCCCATTTTGCGGTGTTGAAGGCGTTGCGAACGTCTAAGGTTGCAAGCAGGACTAGCTTTTTGTGTTGGTATGCGGCTTCTACTGTTGTTGTTACGTGTTTTATAGCTCCAATTGTTGATCTACCGGGCCTGAATCCGTACTGTCTTGAGGAAAGTCCGCCACCGCTAGCGATAGCCGCTTCTGTTCTAGGTTTTAGCAGCCTTTCTAAGAGTTTTCCAGCCGTGTCCAGCATACAGAGGGGTCAATACGCTGATGGTGAGTCAAGGTTTCCCTTTCCTTTGGTGATTAGGGCGAGCTGCTGCCTTTTCCAAATTTCTGGGAATATTCCGTCCTTGAGGCAGGCATTGTACATATTTAGAAGCACTGGAGGGCGTTCTGTGGCGATTATTTTAGGACTTCTGCTGGAATGCCGTCTGGGCCTGGTGCTTTCTTGGCCTTTACTCTATTAGTGGCGGACTTGAGCTCTTCTGCGGTAAATGGTGGTATTTCTTGAGGAGCGATGATAGGCTCCATTTCTTTGGTTAATGCCTCATGCGTGGGAAAGAGTTCGCTTACTATGTAGTCCATTTTTTGAGCGCTAAGCTCTGGTGGTTTTGCCATGGCCCCAAGTTTTTTCATTAACACCTTGTATCCGAGACCCCAGGCATTTCTGTTTATATCCTCACTCAGTTCTTTCCACTTTCTGTTCTTGCTGGCCTCGATTGCTCGTTTGAGTTGTTTTCTAGCAGCTTGGTATAGTTGTGCCT
>NW_016159276.1:84190-84303 GCF_001687245.7 Rhagoletis zephyria | reverse complement strand
ACGTTCGTCTTAGTTGAGCTATGTTTTACGTCCACCAATATGCAGGTGTTTTGTGTCGATTGCTTTCAATTGTCGGCATCGCTTTGGTACAGGCTCTGGAGATCACTTTCATT
>NW_016159276.1:70332-79540 GCF_001687245.7 Rhagoletis zephyria | reverse complement strand
GCCCGAGACAATATCAAGCATAAAAGATACAGATAAGAAAATTCTTCTATTGCTCAGCGTCATTAGGTTGATCAATTGACAACGCGCTAAGTATGATGGGATCGGCTCGGAAAAATTAAGGGAACGCAAAGCATGCCGTAAAAATGTCTTCTGAACCGACTCCAGCCGAATGATATGTACTTGATGATACGGTCTCCAAATGAAGGCGGCGTACTCTAATTTAGACCGAACAAAAGCAGTGTACAAGGTTTTAAGAGTATATGGATTGGAGAAACACTTACTATTGCGACGAATAAAGGCAAGCATTGAAAACGATTTAGAAATAGTATAATTTATGTGCGTGACAAAAGTAAACTTGAGGTCGAAAAAGACACCGAGATCTTTCACTTCATTAAGCGAATCTAAACAGGTATTGCAAATATGGTAAGAAGTTTGGAAGGGCTGCAGCAACTTGGAGAAGGTTACTTGATGACATTTCTTTATATTAAGAAAAAGCCTATTTTTTACACACCATAAATACAGCCTGTCCAAATCAGCCTGAAGGACAAGTGAGTCATTCATCTCTTTAATTTCGTAATAAATTTTAAGATCGTCGGCGTAAAGCAGATAGTTAACAGCTGAAAAGCATGNATCTTTAATTTCGTTATAAATTTTAAAATCGTCGCATTTAGTTCTAATTCCGGAGGCGTTATGAAAATAAATTTTTAGGCTTTTATTGGCATGTTGAGGTGAAGCTAAGTAGGTGGGTTTGCTGACTCGGTTTTTTTCGAAAAAACGAAAACATTTACTGGCCAAATATCAGCACTCAATATTCTTTCATAAGAGGATAGTGGTACGCCCCCAACTTAAAATTTATTCTTTTTAAAGTTGATAATTGAGTATTGGTCTTCACTAACATATAGCACGCTAAAGCCTTTTTACTCACAGAAGCGTGATTAGCAACATATTCAATTATATTTTCTGTAGTTACAGTTGTTGCGAACGAAGAAAGATGAAGCCATTTATATTGGACAGCNTGGCCAAATATCAGCACTCAATATTCTTTCATAAGAGGATAGTGGTACGCCCCCAACTTATTTTTTATTTTTATTTAATTTATTATTTAATTTATTCTTTTTAAAGTTGATAATTGAGTATTGGTCTTCACTAACATATAGCACGCTAAAGCCTTTTTACTCACAGAAGCGTGATTAGCAACATATTCAATTATATTTTCTGTAGTTACAGTTGTTGCGAACGAAGAAAGATGAAGCCATTTATATTGGACAGCAACATTTAAGTCATCATTAGCATTTGTACCTACGACTAGCACTCGTTACATACGCTTTTTGTTTCCAGCAGTAGACCACTGTGCACCGCCTCCAGATCCAGAAGAACACGCTGAGCTAGCAGCAGGGGTTATAACCTGATCAATATTAGCAGTACCCGCGTGTATATTAGCTGGACGTACATTAGTATTAGCATCCGCAGAGGCAACTGCTAGATTATCCGCATTAGCCCCAGGCTTCAGGAGAGCTGTACTGGTACCAATGGAAGTGGATATCGCAGTAGTATCGTAACATGTATTAGCAGCTGCAGTTAACTGTGTGGTATGAATTGATCGCTCAATATCGTAGGTAGCAGCAGTAGGCGTGTTAGTGAGAGCATCTCTGTAGGTAGGAGTAAGTCGCGACTTATCATAAACAGAGGAACTAGCAGACACAGTAATATTGGAAGCGTTATGAGAGCAGCACTATTATTATCATCGATTTGCGAAGCGTCACACACAGGAACAGGTGGAGGAGCAGCCGACAACAAAACATTGTTGACATTAGCGCAAGACGTGACAGCTTCATGATCAAAACATTTGGATATGTTATCACTGTTAAACTTCTCCACAGCAGTAATCATACAAGAGCGTAGGTCACTCAACTCGGCCTTTAGTGAAGCGATCGCATCGTCTTTTTCATGTATAACACGCTGCATAGAAATAATAACATCGTGCATGTTANATCTTTTTCATGCATAACACGCTGCATAGAAATAATATCATCGTGCATATTATTAATTTTTATCATTAGTTTGTTGTTTTCTTCGCGCTGAGCAGTAATGGAATTTAGAATTCGGCTATTGTCGGCTCGAAGAGAGACGATGACACTATATAAAGATCCCATGGTTATTTGTTGCTGTGGGTTTTTAGCATCGTTTGCATTACTAGTAGATTGTTTTTGGGAAGTCGTCGATTTATTAGATCCCTGCGTTATTTGTTGCTGTAGGTTTTTATCACCGTTTGCATTAGTAGTAAATTGTTTTTGCGNGAGACGATGACACTATATAAAGATCCCAGGGTTATTTGTTGCTGTGGGTTTTTAGCATCGTTTGCATTACTAGTAGATTGTTTTTGCGTTATTTGTTGTTTTAGGTTTTTATCACCGCTTGCATTAGTAGTAAATTGTTTTTGCGAAGTTGTCAATTTATTAGCACTTTTAAGAGAGTCAGACTTCGTGATATTAGAAGATGTACCACTTTGCTTGCCATCTAAGGTGGCTAGGGACAGGGGAGGCGAACGAATTGATTCTCGGCGCCTGTCCGCGCATACTTTACAAAAAAAAAACCTCTATCTGAGCTGGCAAGAAATTGTGCATCAGCGGGTTGTATACCGACACAAGTTAAATGAAAAAGTTCATTGCACTTAACGCACTGAATCGTTTGTCGAGACCGATCAACCTTTTGATCACATATGCACGGCATTTTTTATTACGGCAAATCAATGAATTTTTATTATTTTTATGTTCAATGATCACGAAAGGGTCACTGTCTCATTTGTTATAGAGTTCACATTCACCAAATGATCCATCATAGAGAATGTGAAGATAGAGTATATCACACAAAGATCCACTTTGTTATTCAACTATAGCTGACGAGAAGAGAAAATACGTCCGCACTGCACGACCGAAAATATTGGCGTGAGATTGATTTGAAGTTAGTAACTATCATATAGGGGAAATTGTCACCTTTGGTGGTCTTTTTTTGACATAACTCGAGAACCACTAGTCCGATTTTGCTCAAACAAATTAAAAAAAATTAAAAATTACAATTCCTTTAATCTATGTAATCTATTTTTCTATATAATCAACAGTTTTGCCGGTAAAAATAAATGTATGAAGAAAAAAAATATTTTTTGCCTAAAATATTAAATTTTTTTATTTTTTAAATTCATAAAAAATCCAAAACGGAAAAAAAGCAAGTCGTATTACTTTCACGCAAAGTCACATAACCTTTAAGCAAAATGAGACATAGATCATGAAAATCGATGGACGCGTTTCGCTTTTATTCACAATTAAGTGAAGGTATCTCATTTTGACAAGAATATTGATTTTATGTTTCAATGAATTTGGATAATATTTATTATATATTATTTATTATTAACACGTAAAANTTCTGATTATTTCTTACCAGTTAGGGTGTTTGTTAAAGGGGTTTCTTCCCTCTTGTTGGGGCTATACGCCAGCACGTTTACACAAAAAAATAGTACTTTCACTTAAAAAAACTTTTATATTTTATTTTATTTTTAACTATAACTGTGGGTGTTCTCCGCTCCAAGGTNATATACGCCAGCACGTTTACACAAAAAAATAGTACTTTCACTTAAAAAAACTTTTTTATTTTATTTTATTTTTAACTATAACTGTGGGTGTTCTCCGCTCCAAGGTTCCGAAAGAAAAGAACGAATAGGTTTTGCGGAAGTTGCTTCGAAGCCAACCATGAGTTTCATCGTTTTATCGATAATTCGATAACTAGATCATATGATCACTGAATTGCTTGAAGGGAACTTTGGTAGCTGTGTTTAATGTTCAACACAGGATGGGCTGCATTTTCTTGGTAAACAACACAAGCGCTCAGAGCAATCTGATCCGCAATCTTATTTTGTGAAAAATAAGAATCGAAAAGAGTTTTTAAACATAATTATCTCAATATTTAATTAGTGCACACTATTGTGTTTATTTTTAGTAGAATATAATTATATTATCTCAGACTTGTTTTCAATGTTTTCTAATATTCGTTCTTTTGGCATGCAAAAGCAACCAAGCGCTCAATTTATTGTGGGGAAATATGGTCCCCATAAAGGTCTTTCACCACAAAGCAGTTACAAAAACCAAAAACCTTTTCTACTGGTATAGGGTGGTATGCAGCTCTCAAGAAAATGGTCAAGAAAAAAATTGCCATTATTTCATGTGTATGTCCAAGGAATTTTGACAACTGATACTTCACCAGCCTGTTGCCTAGGTCTTTCCTCAAGAATTAAAGAAACGGGCATATATTTCTCGTGCAAGCATGGGTTGCCGTGTGCTCTTTTTTCACAAAAAACTTTAGAAAGCCATAGTAGGAAGCGTAACAAATTTCTTAAGAACTGCGTACTGCCTCAAGAAAATTTTACACAAGAAAATTTCTTAAGCTGAGATCCCACGATTACCGCAATACAGCAATTATTGCCTCATTTTATGCCCCAATCGTGTGATTTCACAATAAATTGACTCATGCGGCAATAGAGGGCGATATTGTGCTTACAATGCCCAATCAAATAGAACCGATTGCGGCAATCATGTGATAGCTCGATTGGCAATCATGGGGCAACGAAAATTTCAAAATTGCGGCCAAATTTATTGTGTTCTTGTGCGGCAGCCCTAGACGAAACGGTAAAACCTCAACATTTTGACCAGTTTTGACTAGTTTTCTTCTATTTGTTTGGTGTTCATTATTTTTCTCATTGTCTAACAAAAACCCCATAAATCAAAAAACGCAAGCTTTATAAAAAAATTATAAAATTTTTTTAAACTTTTGAACACAATTCTACGGTTTTTAATTTGGATTTCTAGAAAACAAAAATTGTTATTCAGCTTTATAGCTCATTAAAATTTAGTACAATAAGGTGCAAGTTTGAAATTGCTAAAAATTCTTGTATATTTTTTATAATTTTTTTAGCTGACGGTATTATGCACTTTCTTCTATGCAAATTACTTTGTAAACTGCATAACAAAATTTTTTTCTAGAAATCCAAGTTAAAAACCATTGAATTGTGATCAAAAGTTTAAGAAATGTTTATAATTTTTGTATAAAGTTTGAAATTTGGATTTATGTGGCTTTTGCTAAACAACGAGTTATGGTTTTATAGAAAAAAATTAACTTTAAACAAACAGAAGAAAAAAGGCAAGACTGAACAAAATGTTCAGGTGCTATCTTTTGTTGCGAGCTGTACATATAATTATAAAATTCGTTTAAACAAACATAATTATCGCTAGCTTAGAATGAAAAGTTGCTTTTAATGAAAACTCATATTTTGATACAGGAGGCTAGAGAAATTAACAATGCAACGTTTTGAAAAGGATAAAGATCCTTGTTTTACGTTTTCTCGTTTATATTCAATGAAACGAAAATTTGCTAAGTCCAAAAAAAACTATTTCGATAATTTCGATAAGTCGAAAATAGTACAAAATCTTTTGATAAAGATCGAATTCCTCTGGTGCGTATGGAGTTTTGCTTCGCTTTAAACAGGCAAAATGCTGTATTCAAAGTTTTGCGAAATACTCGAAGAAAATGGCTTTAGAAGTTTTTTTCCTCTCCTGCACAATTTTTGAATTGGGACTTAGCAACTTTTCACTTTACCAATTTTACTTGTACTTAATAAAAAACCTCTACGTACCAAAATTAAAAAGAAAACTTGCAACTTGAACTCAACATAGCACGTTGCAGTTATCGTCGAAAAATAAAAAACTGTACACTATCGTCGAAAAATAAAAAACTGTACACTCAAATTTCTAAATAAATGCGTCAGTTTTCATTGGACTAAAGTTTTTGTTTCTTTGCTTTGAAACAGCAACAAATATGCAATGAGCCCACAATATACAAAGCAGGTGCAATTTTCTTAATTTTTTTTTAAAGAATACGCCATTTTTACACAACAAAGAACAAAACAGAATTTAGAAGTCAGCGCAACATCTTATTGTCACAATTGCTGCAAGCTAGAACAATCGTGTGATAAGTTTGGGGCAATTATTGTCACTATATTGCTTTTCGCCAACTTGCGGCAATCAAAATTGTATAAAAAGAGGCAACCGTGTGGCTGTAAAGAATTTGATTGGGGACATTTTTATATTGTGCTCCAATACAGCACAATAAAAATTGTTCCAGATTGGTGCATTTGCGGTAATCGTGTGATCTCAGCTTTATACGTCATTTTATAGGGATAGTATTTGCTTTTCTTGAGAGCTGCATACAGGCCTTATACTGTGATATACAGTCTTATTTGTACTATACTTAAATGCGAAAATGTCGGCTGAAAATCGAAAAAGTTACCGTTTTTGAAATCGGCACTTGCCACGATTTTGAACTTCACGTATTTTAACTAGGGGGAACACTCCCCCAAAATAGTTTAATCGGAAATTCCATCGTTCCGTGTCAGGGTATAAGCGNCGCTTTAAACAGGCAAAATGCTGTATTCAAAGTTTTGCGAAATACTCGAAGAAAATGGCTTTAGAAGTTTTTTTCCTCTCCTGCACAATTTTTGAATTGGGACTTAGCAACTTTTCACTTTACCAATTTTACTTGTACTTAATAAAAAACCTCTACGTACCAAAATTAAAAAGAAAACTTGCAACTTGAACTCAACATAGCACGTTGCAGTTATCGTCGAAAAATAAAAAACTGTACACTATCGTCGAAAAATAAAAAACTGTACACTCAAATTTCTAAATAAATGCGTCAGTTTTCATTGGACTAAAGTTTTTGTTTCTTTGCTTTGAAACAGCAACAAATATGCAATGAGCCCACAATATACAAAGCAGGTGCAATTTTCTTAATTTTTTTTTAAAGAATACGCCATTTTTACACAACAAAGAACAAAACAGAATTTAGAAGTCAGCGCAACATCTTATTGTCACAATTGCTGCAAGCTAGAACAATCGTGTGATAAGTTTGGGGCAATTATTGTCACTATATTGCTTTTCGCCAACTTGCGGCAATCAAAATTGTATAAAAAGAGGCAACCGTGTGGCTGTAAAGAATTTGATTGGGGACATTTTTATATTGTGCTCCAATACAGCACAATAAAAATTGTTCCAGATTGGTGCATTTGCGGTAATCGTGTGATCTCAGCTTTATACGTCATTTTATAGGGATAGTATTTGCTTTTCTTGAGAGCTGCATACAGGCCTTATACTGTGATATACAGTCTTATTTGTACTATACTTAAATGCGAAAATGTCGGCTGAAAATCGAAAAAGTTACCGTTTTTGAAATCGGCACTTGCCACGATTTTGAACTTCACGTATTTTAACTCGGGAACACTCCTCCAAAATAGTTTAATCGGAAATTCCATCGTTCCGTGTCAGGGTATAAGCGATTCGAGTCACATTTCTTCGCATAGTCGGCTTTTAATAAAAAATAAATCCCTTTCGCGCATCTACAGGCCAAGGTCTTTATTTTAACCCCTCATATTTTAGAAATAAACAGACAATACAATTCATTCCTGAGTGAACTTCTACAAAGATCAGTTTGTGTTCGAAGTGAACTTGGTTTAAATTCACTCGGAAGTGAATTGCGGGACGTACCTGAAAGCCTTTTCGAACCCATTTCGATTGATATCCATCCTTTAAAAAAATTATTTAACTTATTAAATTATTTGAAAGCAGATTAAAAAATACGTTGCAACCCTCCTAAATATATTCCAGAAATGAAGCCATTTCAACCCCATTACGATTGACATCCATATTTTAATAGTTCATTTAACTTTTTAAATAACTTGAATTTTTGAACAGGTGGCGACCCTCTTCAAACACCTTAAAAATATTTCTAGTGTTCAAACGAAAGACTTTTTAACACTTTCTTTTGACGCCAATATTTCTAGTGTTCAAACTAAACACTTTTTAACACTTTCGTTTAACGCCAATATACACACCCAAATTTTAATACATATTTGAATTAGGGAATTGCCTTAATTTAGGTTGAGTTGGATATTTTAAACAGTGTTTAACCCTTCTTAAAAATTCATTCAACTTGTTAAATAACACTGGACCACAAATTTCAACTTTTTCTCTTTACCAGAAACGCCGTGAAATGAAATGAAATTCTTATGTAAAATCACCCCCTGATTCCGAAAATCAAGGTTATTTTTAATTCTATGGTACCGTTTTTGAGATATTTGCAATTTACCGTTTTTGCAAAAAAAAAAAAATTGGGTCCACTTTATCATATATATCTCAAGAACGAATTAAGCAATTCCAAAACGGTTTGAAGCTTTTAAAAGGTAATAAAATTTTCTATAAAATTTTCTTCAAAGATAACGAACAATCATTACCGATTTTTTCAATTTTTTTTGTAAAAATATAAAAAAAATTGTACTTTGCGGGGAAGGATCTCGAAAACCTTTTATTTTTTTGCAGATTTTTTTTTTCTCCCTAAGCTCTGTTGTATTACAAAAAAAAATAAGCTATCATCGAAGAAAATCGATGCAAAACTACGTAAGTTATAAGCGATCAAATAAAAATACCCAGGTTGCGCAACTTCAATGTATGTACCTATACATACATACATATATTAAAGGTATAAAGTGCAAGTGAGATATTATCCGGATAAACGAATAACACCATAACAATGATAACACTTTTTCTTTAAATAAATCAAATAGTACTTTTAATACTCGAATTGTATTATAGTAGGTAGAGTGGTTGCATCGAAAGGAAGAGTGGTTGGGTTCGAAACCTGCTGTAGGCATGTAGTTATAAACATGTATTTCCGTCAGTTATGGGTAAGTATGCAGGTAGATTTTCAAAATTATAAGACACAGAAAATTTCTAAAGCCTACATCTAAAACAGGTAGTATTTTCTTTTCCCGGCTTGTTATAAAAAGGAACCTTTCTGTCTAGGTAAGATTTGATTTTTTCAATTTTATTCTTGTTCCGAGTATAAATATGAGTTAATGCGCTTTGAAACTTCATAACATCTTCAAGGCTCGCCGGAGATAGTTCAGTTCATAAGTCTAATTTCAAAACCGTGATTTATTAAAAAAAATAAAATGAGTAAAAGGACGCGAGAATTTGAGTGTAATAAGGATCCAGATATGTTCTGTTTCATGTGTGGCCAATATACTATCATAAGGCGACGACGATTGTTCTCAGATCATATCAAAACTTTATACTCCAAGTATTTTGGAATTGAGCCTAAAAATGCTGAA
>NW_016159276.1:55564-70307 GCF_001687245.7 Rhagoletis zephyria | reverse complement strand
AATATTGCGCAATACTCAGAGCTACCATTGTGATTTTTTTCAATTTTTTTTGAGATGGCATATTTTCAAAAACTAATTTTATTTTATCAAAAAAATTGTATGGAAAATTTTTCAAGAAAAAATATTTAAATTTTTTTTTTCGTAGGGAATTTTTATGTGTGTATGTGTTATTTTTATCGATAAAAACGTTTTAATTGCGTATGCATGTTCACTTTGAGCAAATTGTGAGCACTGGTTGGGGAAATCTTCGGTAGATTGGGCAAATCGCTAATTGGGCCCCAATTGGGCCAAAATTAGAGCCCAATTGGGAAAAACTTTTGGCTCTGATCGGGCAACCTCAAAAAATTTCCAGCAAGGAAACTTTATCATAATGGGCAACAATTTTTGCGCCCTCAACTGGCACGAAAATCTGCTAGCATCATATAAGTGCATTTTCAGAAAAAAATCATAACTCGAAAACGACGAATTTAAGCATATTGCTACTCGTACTGAAAATAGTTTATACTATTCCCTAATAGACAAAAAAAATTTGAGAGAAAAAAAGATGTGGCAATTTGAAAACAAATAAAAATTTTGTTTATAAACAATAATTAATTATTAATAAACAATTACTAAATTAATTAGTTCACTAGATCGATTCAAAAAGATATAGAAATATCTGCAATTTAAAAAAAAAATCGTTAAAATCCTTGCTTTTTTGCGGCAGTTATAAGCGATTTCATCAAAAGTTGCTATTAAGAGAGGAAAAAAGAAGCGTTCGTACTCAAAAAGAAAAAAATTCATTATTCGAAAAATTCGCATTTCTGAGCAAAAAGAAAAAATACGTGTCTTCTTAAATTGTTCAAGGAACTCACAGGGATAGTTTTATCGCAAACTTAAATTCACTTTCCCCCGGCCTGGGTGATTTGAGATGGAATGAGCCGTATACATATACCTATGTAGATATGAGTTACAATAAATTTATTAAGTGCGCAGTCCTATTGGAAAATGTGTTAATACAAATGGAACAGTGCATAATTTAATTTATAGTTATTTTAATTAGCTGGTAGCCAATTTTCTCGGTAAGAAATTATTGTTCTGTTCGACTGAAATAAATGAAATATTTTTTAAAATTATGCTTATTTTTAAAGAAAATTCTTTGTACATCACTATTATATAAGTGACTTCTGTTATTTATTATTACCCTGTAGGTATTATATTCGATTTTGGTTTTAAAAACAAGGCCTAATTTTTTAAATAAAAGATGTGTTAAGCCGATTTCATGAGTTGTATTTAAAAAAATTTGGCGATTTTTTTCAGAAATGGCTCTATTTTTTTTAACAATCTCGTAGCAACGCTACTTCAAAGCGAACATAAAAACGGAGATCGTGTCAGATAACACGATCTATCTTATTAGCTGATAGAGAGAGAGAAGCAACGACAACGTCAACGTCATGCGGTGGTGAGTTTCCCATAAGATAAGTCGCGCCAGCTGACACGGTCTACGGTTTTACGTCGGTAGCTGGTTGAGCTATTAGAAAGAAGCACTTCAACCCTTTGCCGGTTACAACTGTAGCTAATAGTGCTCTTACAAGATGTGTATTTACATATGGGGTATTCCATGAGTAAGTGAAACTTTGTGTCCAATTATAAGTTACTTATTGAACATGGAATGCTTGATGAAGCAATGCTTAGTACCTCAAATTAACGTATTTTCTAAGAAAAAATTTAGTTATTAGAAAAGTAATTGAATGCGACAATATATTTTAATGTAGAAGGCTCTGCAAAATCAAGTATTTACAAAGTTATTATTTTTTGAAGTGGGGAATAAATATCTCGATCTTTCTTCGTCCCAAAGAAGCGCCATGACATTGAAGAAAAATAGGAATTTAAATTATATAATGGGATGAAATCACTACGGTTTTTCATGTCCCACCCGTGACAAAAAAGTTTTAAACTTCGGATTGCTTAGTTACTTCTTTAAGAATTTTTCTATAATTTCATAACTAGAGTGTGTTTATACTATGCAGCCCTATTTCATTTCTTTTATTATATTATAAGTGCCTACTTTAGATATTTTGAAACGTTCCGCCCGTGACAATCACCTATGGTGCCTAACAATAAAAAAAAATAAGTTTAACGTTTCAAACCTATGTTTAATGCCACAAAACTTTGAAGTTCAGGTTGACTAAACACCATAATACTGTTGATGGGCTAAGCGATGTAGTAAAAAATTTCGCGTGGTCAGCTCGAAAAGTCAAGGTTAACATTATTATCATAGAGACGCCAAAGAATTCTATGATGAGGGTTGCTTAACAACAATCCAAAAGTCAATACTAACAATTACCTCAAAAGTTCCAACCCAGAAAATCTAGAAGTTCTCGTAACTTATAAATTCAATCCAATAAATATTTAGCCTTTAAGTGACAAAGATATATGTATCTGCGTACAAGTACACATTCAAATTCAGATAACTTTTCGGATTAGACATCGATACACAAGATCTTTTCTGACGTTCTATGGTTCCACCAAAGAATGGCTAAATTTGAGCCTGATTTGTCCATGAAATCAGTTTTCCAAAAATAACTCAACTCCAGCCACTCTTAGGGCCGGCTACTCAATGTCTAGTTAACACTAACAGCAGCTTAGACATCGCTGTCGACGTGATAACAGTAGTCGATATCCATGTTTAACCTGTAGTTAGTACTAGCCAGAAATACATAGCTAGTCTAAACAAACTTGAAAATCATTAATGCACATTCGAAAATTCGTTGCAATCAAATGCACCGTGCAGAAGTGCATTTGGAAAATGCATATAAAATTTCATGCGTTTACAAATAATCCTTTCTCCCATGCATTTTAATACATCAATCTGGCGACTTCTAGCTTTCGTTTGGAATAACTATTGCCCCTAAAATAGATCCTGAGGGCAGTACTATATCGTGCGTCTTACAATGACTCTACTGTGATAAAAGTGGGTCAATTGATCTTGTATTTGGCCTCTAACATTTATCATACCTAAGCCCTTTGATATGGATCTCACTAGAAGCTCCATTTCGTGACGAAAATCGTACGTGTCCCACCCGTGATAAAAGTTGTCCCGCCCGTGAAAGGAGAATTTTGAATTTTTTAATAATAAACAACTAATTCTTGTTATGGTTTGTGCTTTGTTAGGATTGCTGGTTCTTTTCTGTATAGTAAAACATCTAATTCAGATTGAAATTTTAAGTAAATTCCCAGACTTTCCGTAAAATATATGTTCTCCAAAAAGCAGTGTCCTTTCTTTGTCCTACCCGTGACAGAAGAATCAGCTCAGAATTTTCCCATATAAAATCAAGTTGGAATATTTTTCGTATTTGGCAATAACGCGTATATTAGTGAACTAGGTGTAGCTTTATCGAAATGTATAATTGCTTAGTACTTTATACTTAAATTTAAAAAAGAAAAACTATTTTTGCTGTACAAATGTCCCACCCGTGACGATGGAATACCCTATATGTAAATGCTACTTTACACTTGCTAAGTGTATATACTATAGGGCCAGGCTGACAGGTGTAAGGATAATAAAAGGATTTGCACAAAACAGGGAAGCACAAAACTGAGTTTGGAATNCAATAACGCGTATAGTAGTGAACTAGGTGTAGCTTTATCGAAATGTATAATTGCTTAGTACTTTATACTTAAATTTAAAAAAGAAAAACTATTTTTGCTGTACAAATGTCCCACCCGTGACGATGGAATACCCTATATGTAAATGCTACTTTACACTTGCTAAGTGTATATACTATAGGGCCAGGCTGACAGGTGTAAGGATAATAAAAGGATTTGCACAAAACAGGGAAGCACAAAACTGAGTTTGGAATTAAAATTAGTATTAGTATAGCCCTGTTGTCGAAATTCGACCACCTCACTTTATCACACACTTTCATTTTGCTTGCGACGTTTGTTAGGACCATGAGCACTTCTTGATTGTCTAAGCTACTAATATTATTACGTGGAGTGATATCTTTTCTGTTAAATAATTTTATAAGTCATAAGAGGAGTAGGGGGGAATAGATTTGTATGAGATTTCGTTACCGTATATAGATAGTAGATGATGAAACCAAAGCAGGCATTCATAGGCTTATACATAAATTGAAATAACTGGGCTCTCGAGCCAGCTATCGGATCTATTTCTCAGGTATATGTATTTCTCTTGATTACAGTAATGCGTATTTTTAATTTGAAGTAAATTGACCATAAATGAAAATTTTGGGAATAACTCGACTCCTGCGCCACCTATCGGAAAAACAAACAAACCCCCTTTGAAACACCTTTCGAACAAAAGAACAATCCTTCAAATCGGTTGAGAAACATAGGAGCAGTAGGGAGGAATAGATTTGTATGGGATTTCGTTAGCGTATTAATATATAGATAATCGAAGTTCTAAACACTTTGGTAAAAAAATTCAATCCTTCAATCGAAAAACGTTGTAAGTAAGTAATATGTATTAATATGCTTTAATAAACACAATGTACAATCTTCTATCTTGTTATTTTTTAAAAGATTATATAATTTTTATATTACATATTATTTATTATAATTTTTATATTACTTTGATGGGTCTTTGATCGGGAAAACGTGTTAGACGTCTTTTTAATTAAACTTTATTTGACAAGTTGACCCCAATCGCCCCTCCCCCAACCAAAATTTTATACTCGCGCTGATGTGAACGAAGTGGAATAGAGATTCAAAAATCAGTACAAATCAGCACAAATTTCCGAAAAATAAGGACATTTGCGTACTGAATTGGGAATTGAAAATTTTCAGTACAGCGAGTGAATATTCAGTACTCTCCTTCCCAAATCAGTACATATGGCAACCGTAGTTTCACTAACAATTTAAATGGAAAAAGATTTTTTATTCTCTCAATTTCCACAGTAAATTAAAAAAAAAATAAAATCATTTTTCACTTAAATTTGCTTTTGTAATATTGGCTGTTAAAAATTAATTGAAGTTTAGAAATATTTTTCGGAACAGCATTCAAAACAATAGTCACGCGAACAGTTGACACTGCGCGGGAATAGAGCTGTTAATGCCAGTATTTTTAATGTTATAATATTGGAATTATTTAATGTAAAGTTTTGTTGTTAAAAAGTTGAATGTTGTACGATTAATTATGATTTTTTTTCTATTACAGTGTTGATAAAACCAACATTCTGTCGCGTGATGAAAAACTAAGAGACGAAAATAAATGTAAACGGTTGCAAAAAAATGAGAGCACTTTTCCAAAGTACAATGAGCATTTTAATAATCCGGTAAGTAAATTTAGTGAATTATGCATGTTTGTATTAATAAAAAAGAAGGAATTTAATAATTATTTTGAATTAAAAATTTAGTTTTTCCCAAACTAATCTAAAATTTAGCTATCAGTACTCAAAATCAACAGTTACTGGAAATTCTTATTAAAGCTGATGCTACTTTAAAAACTAAAAACATGCAAACATGAATATTCAGAAATTAATTAAGAGCTTTTAAATTTGTAGGTGGCGCCCTGGCCAGTGGCGAAGCTAACGAAATCGCAACGAAATGGCACCGTTTTCGTTTCATCGTTTACTGGAAATAAAATTGAGTTAAAACCGGTGGCGACTCAGCTCTTGCTATCTTTTTGTTTTGGTCGCTACACATACAGTATTTGTATTTACGACTTGAAAACGAAACAATCGCAAAACAAAAACGATCGTTATAATATACTCACTTTTTTTTACTGAGGAGAACAAATGAAATTAACGCCAAAAAATTAGTATTTTCAAAACTAAAATGAAAGATTTTAGAATATTGTCCCAACGAATTGTACTGCGATATAATTTTCAACAAGTAAAATAAGAATACGACACTCTCAAAATAAGAACGTTAATATATATTCAGTCAATTAAGTATGAAAAATATTTAAAACTAAAATGTTTTGCATTAGAATTTAAAAAACTACCTAGCTATAATGAAAAACCTTTCGAAAAAATTGTGTTCAGATAAATAAGTTACTTCAATCTTCAGAAAAAGCGATGAAGTATATACTAAACGTGAACGCAAAACATTGTGCTTACATACCGCCCAATTCTTTGTTTTCTTGAAAAATTTTTTGTAAAGAAATTTTGTCAAGATTTTTATCAAGTAAAAGCTTCCTTCGCATTCTGTGTCAATATTTATAAAACTAAAAGCTGTATGATTTCCACATTAGTGGAACTGATTTCCACATGAGTGGAACTGATTTCTACATAAGTGGAACTGATTTCATTGTGACATATGAAAAATATGAATTTAAAAACAAAAAGGATTTTGACTGCCGTAGCCGAGTAGGTAGAGATGTCGACTATAATTCCGGGTGTCGCAGGTTCAAACGCCGGCACATGGAGTATTGAATAGTTAGAAACAAATTTATTAATATACAAAATTTATGCATTTCACATGAAATTTCAATTTGTCAATAGCCTTTTCAATCTTGATAATTTATCAAGAAAAGAGCTTTTGATTTCTGTTCTAGAATACCAACTCTTGATAAATAATAAAAAATTTACAAATTATAAAGATATTCAATTTATCAAGTGCACAGAATCGGGCAGATAGTCTCAATAGTGTACATCAGTGACCGCCAAACACTTTCCTGGGAAACGAACTATATTCGGCCTTTCACATGTACACAATCGGCTTCTTACACGTACACAATCCGAACGTCAACAGAAAGAGTAGCAGAGCAACAAATTTTATTTAGTTGCATGCAAACATTAGGCGAAGCAGGTTGATGACGCATTTCCGTGCATTACCACCAACATATTCTCATTTTTTATTTCATAACTAATACATTCTCATTTTAAGACTTCTCTTTTTGGCGGACACTGGTGTACACTACTGAACTGTTCTCTTTTTCACTGCGCTCGATTTTATGAGAACACTGAAATTACCATTCTCTTTCATCACAAGCACACTACAACCAGTGTTGCCGCGCGGTCTCAAGAAAATGTATCCAAGCCAAAAATGTATCCAAATGTATCCAGTTTTCTTTTTTTACGTATACATCTCATAATTTGTAAGAAACCCAAAAATTTTCAAGAAAAGGACATAATTTAACCCATCCTAAGGACTTGGAATACATGTATCCATATTTTTATTTTTCATAGAATCAAATATTTGTAATTTCAATTTATAAATTACATTTTTTGTGCATATGTATATAGATAGTAATTAATATGTTACATTTGTACCTGTACTCTCTAAAAAGAGCATGTAAAATTACTACAGAAAAGTATCTATTTTTAACCGACTTCCAAAAAAAGCAGGAGGTTATCAGTTCGTCGGAATATTTTTTTATTTTATTTTTATTTATTTTTTTTATGTATGTTACCGCATAACTTTGGACCACGTCAACCGATAATTCTTTTTGCATCGGAAAGGTAGTGTCTCAGAGGTGGTCCCATACTAATCTGCTTAAGATCCGATCAGTGGATCATGAGATATATATATATATATTTATATATATATATATTATATGAGAGTTGAAGTCGGTTTTTTTTTGCTAAAAATTACTTGTTCAACAAGAATCTCTATAAATATACGTATAACATGTTCAGGATTTGATTTTGAACTTGAGATCTTTAAAATATATACATAAATACACATATTAAATGTTTAAAATTTCAAAAATTTTCAAACTAAAAATACATTTCCTACTAAAAATAAACATTAGGGGCTCACATTTACTCTATTTTAAACTTTTAATGTGTAATTTTCCTCTCGCGACAAATGTGGTATTTAAAAGTAAACAGGCAATGATTGGTTTTATTACACGGTGTGCAAATTTGCACACCAGTGTTGCCGCGAAACATTTTTAGTGGTAGCTAAATTCCAGCTTAAAAAGGGCTAAAAAAGAGCTAAAAATCGTTGTTGTGGCTAAAAATGGTAGCTAAATTTTTTTACCTACATCTTATATATAAAAATAAGTGCACGTTTTTGGTGTGACCTCATAACTTGAGAACAGCTTCACCGAATTCAACCAAATTTATGTGGCATATTCGATGTATCATGCAGATGGTTTATGCGAAGTTTTCCCGAATTCGTAAGAGGGGGCGTGGCACCACCCATACTAACTAAAATATAAAAATATTCAGGCTATCATGCATATGGTTTATGTGAAGTTTGCCCGAATTCGTAAAAGGGGGTGTGGCACCTTCCATACTAACTAAAATTTTGTTGTTGTATATCTCTTGAAATATTTGTCGTAGAGTACTGGAAGTTGGTATAGAGGTATAACAAATAATTCCATACTCATGGATAAAAATGGGCGGTATTGGAAAAGAGGGCGTGGTACCTCACATCTTATATATAAAGAATAAGTGCAAGATTTCAACCAAATTTATACGGCATAGTCGGGCTATTATGCAGATGGTTTGGGTTAAGTTTCCCCGAATTCGGAAAATGGGGCGTGGCACCACTCATACTAACAAAAATTTTCTTCTGGTATATCTCTTGAAATATTTGTGGTAGATTACTGGAATTAGTAGCTATACGTGGCCTGTTCAAGAGTTGGCATTCCAAATTGTTTATTTATTCATACCCAAGATGGAAAAACAAAAAATGTTGTATATCCAAATGTGTTGGATTAAGATTTGAAATAAAGAATCAAAAATTTTGAAATAAAACAAATGATAAATTTACATATAGAAAAATTCTAGGACTTTTCATTCGTTTTTCAATATTTGGTGTAGAGAAGCACTGCTAGTATAAATATGTAAGTATACACGCAAACATTTTCTATAATTACTGGTATAGAAAAACAATGAACTCTGAAAAGAATTAATATTTTATTCAACAAAAAAACTTTTTGTGTAACACATAATTTAATGTATAGTTAAATCGTTAACGGATACGATAACGGCCCAGAAACGTAAGGAACATACATAGACATATGTTTACTTGCCTTAAAGGAAAGGCGTTCGCTTTATGAGCGAAGAGTTAAATTCATGAAAATCATACAAAAAAATTTTAATGTCAATGATGAATAAATTTTAAAAAGGGCTAGGGGCAATTTCAAATTTTTGTGGCCAAAAAAAAAAATTTGGTAGCCAAATTTAGCCACCAAAGGGCTAAAACGGCAACACTGTTGCACACATTAAAAGAGGAAACTGGTTACCTCTCTTAATATGCCCAAGTAAACAAATTTTTTTAGAGTATATTAAAAGTCTTCAGTAAAATTCATACAAATTTCCTTAAATAAATCAATATACGTTTTTTTTTTGACAGAGTATTTTAATCTACATTGAGATCTCCTTTCCTTTTAAATTAAAAGATAAAAATATGTGATATGAAAGAGATTGCTACAGAAAGAGTATATATTTACTTTAAAGCATCCTTTATAGCTAATTAAAACAATTGCGCGGCGGAGCAACGCGATTGTCTATTGCAGTGACGAAGCAAATTTCACTATTTCATTTCAATTTACATCATTGTCAACTCAAATTCAATGGTGTACATCAGTGATTCCCAAAGTGGTCCATGTGGACCCCCAGGGGTCCACAGGAGGCTCGACGGGGGTCTACGTTGGCGTGAAAAAAATATGGGGGTCCATGATTTGCAAGTGGGGGTCCACAAAAATGTGTCTGGTTTGAATAGTAAAGAACCAAAATGGTTACTTGATAGCTTCTTTATTTAACTAAATTTTTTTTTTAGTGGTGTATTTATAGTGCTCTTGACGTACTGCTGCACTTATTGTCACCTTGTGTTTTCATACGTGGAAAAGCCTTAAAGGCCACCTGCAGACTAAAAGAACCGGACGTTTGTATAACACTGAGTGGGGCGCGGCGGAAATTGCTGACGGCCGAGATTTAAGCACATGTGTATTTTCCATGCTACAAGATAGTACGCCACCATTACCTTTGTTAAAGAGATTCTATAATGTTGAGTTCCTTGAGACTGAATGCTGGTTTAATTCCATCACTGAGACCGGACTCACACATTGTTGAATCTGCAATGATGGCTCCAAAACTGACTCTGGGTCATGATCTGGGGTCTTTTTCGAAGTTAATGGATATAACCCAGCAAAAAATCGGTAATCGTTTTTAGTGGTAACGTGTTCTAGAAGGCATAGCGTTATAATTCCTTCGAATTTTTTCGCTTCTTTTAGGCATTGCCGGTAATGCAAAGTAGAATGTCCTACAATATTTTATTCATTTCGCTTCTTTGTTTCATTTCGGGGAATGCAAAGTAGAATGTCCTATAATATTTATTTTTTAATTCGTTTCTTTGCTTAATTTCCCGGAATGCAAAGTAGAATGTCCTACAATATTTTATTTGCTTCGCTTCTTTGCTTCATTTCAGGGAATGCAAAGTAGAATGTCCTACAATATTTTATTTGTTTCGTTTCTTTGCTTCATTTCAGGGAATGCAAAGTAGAATGTCCTACAATATTTTATTCATTTCGCTTCTTTGTTTCATTTCGGGGAATGCAAAGTAGAATGTCCTATAATATTTCTTTTTTAATTCGCTTCTTTGCTTAATTTCCCGGAATGCAAAGTAGAATGTCCATACAATATTTTATTTGCTTCGCTTCTTTGCTTCATTTCAGGGAATGCAAAGTAGAATGTCCTACAATATTTTATTTGTTTCGTTTCTATGCTTCATTTCAGGGAATGCAAAGTAGAATGTCCTACAATATTTTTCATTTCGGAGAATGAAAAGTAAAATGCTGCATCGTCGTCAGCTGAAAAATAGAATGAATATCCAAAAATTCTTTTTCTACCGTTACTTTCTGTGGAAATTTGTCTCACATAAAAATCATGTTTTGCTTTGTTTAATTTGCAGCAAAGTTTAAGTCAGTCAATGAAGTGAAGTACGAGAGTGGCGAAGTACAATTTTAAGCTTAATTAAATATGCATATATCTACATACCGATTTTTAAGAAAATCTAAATACCTAAATACATACATATGTATGTATAAAAGCTGATTTATAAAAATTGTAATTAATTTTAATCTTTTAAGACATTTTCTGCTTTCAACTTAATATAAATAAGTATGTACTTATCTAGGCATTCTACATTAGTTTCTCTGTAAGGCATTCTTTGTTCGCTTCTCTGGATTCTGTTTATCCATGCGTTCTCCCTTCGTTTGAAGGTAATGCTGCAGGTAAGGGCTTACCTCCAATGACATGCCCATGTTAAAATAAGGCCTTCTTGAAGCGAAAGCGATTCCCATCGCCTAGCTCGTTTACACTTTCGTTTCTGTGGTAATCGTGTTTTTTGCTGGGAAGCTTCATTCTTCTGTTGGGGAATATGCTTCGGTCTTCCAGGCTTAGGTAATTGCAATCCTTAAAGCCAATCACTACGTGGTGGAACGTAGGTGAAGGGAAAAGAGTTTACGTGTCTGCAGTGACAACCCAGCTGCACTTAAGGCATTGGCCATCCCTATAACTACTTCTAAACTAGTTCGGCAATGCAAGTCTCGACTAAATTATGGTGGTAAACATAACGATGTTGCTTTGCTCTGGGTGCCAGGAGTACCTGGCAATGAGACATCTGACCATTTGTTCAGAATTGGCTTACACCAGGCATTCCTCGGTCCGCAACCAGATTCAGCACACTCACTTTCGGCCATCGAAGCAACCATCAGAAACTGGGTGAATACTTCGCTTAGCAATGACTGGGAGGCANCAACGATGTTGCTTTGCTCTGGGTGCCAGGAGTACCTGGCAATGCGACATCTGACCATTTGTTCAGAATTGGCTCAGACCAGGCATTCCTCGGTCCGCAACCAGATTCAGCACACTCACTTTCGGCCATCGAAGCAACCATCAGAAACTGGGTGAATACTTCGCTTAGCAATGACTGGGAGGCATGGAGGGGATGCAGGTGGGCAAAACTCATATTACCTTCAATCTCAGAAGGTCTATCTAGTTTTTTGCTCTCACTGAGCAAACGACACTGCAGACAACTTGTTGGACTGCTGACTGGTCACTTCACGTGGCACAAACACCTGACTGTGATAGGCGTAAATGACAAGTCCATTTGCCCATCCTGCCTTGAAGTGGATAAGACGATGAAACACTTTTTGTGCTTCTTGCTTGCTTGGTTGTTTGTCATCGAAATTTCTAGACTCGTTGTTTACTCTATTGTCAGTTTCTGAATTAAAAGTTTGGCGTAAAAAACTTGCCAGTTTTGTTGTTTTAAGTTTTGTGTTTTAAAAATGTGAGTGATAAGTAGTTTTCGCCTCACTTTAAAACTCGCAGCGATAAAAATAAAAATGATGCCATCAACACAAATAAACTATTTTACAAATACTCCACGTACAAAGTCATAAGTGAGCCGAACATTTGATGAGTTTATGGTTATAAAATGTAAATAACGTTAGGGCTCGAAGTGCTCTTATAAAATGTAACACCTCAGAGCGAGATAGTATTTTGATGAATTTATTTTTTAGTGTAATCACATATTTTAATAAATAGAAATAAATATTAATCGAACAAAAATTTTATTTTTATTTTGGCCAGTCCAAGTTTAGTTTTTGATTTCACCCGCGATGCAAATTTACATAGTGTTATGTTGCTGTCTGTTAGGATAAGATACAGAAGCACACATGCATGCTAGAAAGCCCATGCTAAGCTCGTCGGTGGGTCTGGTTTTTCTCCGATCTTGCCATCAGCATACATAAGCCAGAATTCATGCCTGCGTAAGTGGACATAAGCAGAATTAGTAAAGTGGTCTAATCCAAGTAAAAAGACGAGGAAAAAGTAGAAGAACCGTCCTGTCAGGGCGGAGTCAGCCCTCCCCATCTCCTTAACTGCGAAGTAGCCATGGACTTCACCTTGACTCCATACCCTTCGTGAGGCCCCCATAGCCTGACCTTTGTCCGTCTAGTCTTGTGTCCTGTCATGTCCAAGTTAGTTTCCCATGGTCCCCCACTGTATCCACTTCCCCTCCTATTGCACTAGTGCAACACCCACACCAAGCTGAAAAAGGAGACCTAGCCGCTCATTATCTCCAAATAACCTAACAACGAAATGTTCAATACATGCTTCCTTATGCACAATATTTATTTAACAATCGTTTTACACCTTATAATTTATCTATTCCACTAAGCTATCGGAAATCAAACTAAAAAAAATCGGTATTTCAAGAGCAAAGTATACTAGTTATGTGCATTAGGACAAACGATTAATAAATAAAAAAAACGGAAAAATATGTAAACCAAGTGAATTCAAAACTGATGCTACTGAAGCATATGTTCGCGTATAGTATATAAGCGTATGTATATACGTATGTATTTATGTATATCAAAAAATAAAATAATAAGTAAAAATTGGAATTACAACTCACCACACTCTCCCCCGATGAAGGCGCCTGCATCCGTAGGAAAGGTCGCTGAAAAATTGTTGTCAAAAACTAGTTTGCCAACTCACCATTCATACATACATATCATTTTTCTATGGCACAGCCTCAATGAAATGAGGACATTTCTTCATATATGTAATACTCCTATATTTGCAGTAAGAGCTAGTACCGTCCGAAAACACTACAGTACAGATATATCAATAAACACGTACGAAAGAAAAAGAACACATACGTTTATAAATAAACATGTACACAACCCATATACAAAAACGGCACTCAAGTACACAATACATTGACAAAAACGGTACTAGACTGTCTCGCTTTGATTTCGGAATGCTTACACATTGAGAAGTTAGCTTACTGCCAATATAGAAGTATTACATATTTGCATTTCTTGGTTTGCATTTGGACATACCACTTCCTACCATACGCTGCACTAGCTGCTGGTAATTCGAAATATATATATATCCGCGGAATTACGAGTATATTTTTTACAAGAATTCGACTAAAGCAGCTGATATCATAAACTGGAGGACGACGAGGTATAACCGATAGGTAAAGTCTCAGGAGTTTAATTAAATTCAAAACAAAAAAACTCTATATACTCGACTCAGCGTGGTAAGCCAACCAAAATCGATACAAACAAAACCTAACCTCAAAATATTTTTGTCCCTAACATCTACCTTTTATACGAAAGCTTATAAAAAAAAGTGCTATAGGAGATAAAGCTTACACAGCATAGATTTTGACGATTTTCTCAGTAGACTTTGTATTATTATTTATAAAATATCTTACGAAATTTATCGGTTTTAGCTGTTCAAATAAAGGAATTTTACGTAAAATCCCATATCTGAAGAATCAGATGTATGGAAGATATGTGTTGTAGTCATCCGATCCTTGTTATTTTCACTGTAAGTATTCTGTTAATAATGAGCGAAAATTTCTTGTTCCTAGCTGCATAAATGGAGGAGTTATGATAAAAGACCTCATATCTGAACAATCAGTTGTATGGGGGCTGCAGGTTCTAGTGGCCCGATCTTTGTTATTTTCACTGTAAGTCTTCTGTTGATAATGTCCTAGCTACATAAATGGATGAATTATATTGAAAAATCTCATATCTGAACAGTCAGTTGTATGGGAGCTATAGGTTATAGTTACCCGATCTTTTGAATTTTCACTGTAAGTTTTCTGTTGATAATTATTAAAAACAGTGCTGAATTTCATGTTCCTAGCTATATAAATGGAGGAGTTATAACGAAAAATTTTATATCTGAACAATCAGTTGTATGGGAGCTATAGGTTATAGTGACCCGATCTTTGTAATTTTCACTGTAGTATTCTGTTGATAATTTCATGTTCCTAGCTGCATAAATGGAGAAGTTATAACGAAAAATCTCATATCTGAACAATC
>NW_016159276.1:42200-50243 GCF_001687245.7 Rhagoletis zephyria | reverse complement strand
CAAATTAGTAACTCAACCAAACTTATAAATACATACATATGAAAAAATGCATGGTAATAAAGAAATCAGGAACTTAATATTACTACAAACTCATTAAATTTCATAAAAAAATAATAAAGAAAACTCTCTACATCAAAAAAACTCTCTACAAAAGAAAATTCTCTCCTGGTAAAAGAAGTTTTAGACTATATCTATATGTATGTATATGCAGTTAACGCAAAAGCAATTGAAAAAACCATAAGTAGTAAAAACAAGTAAGAGCAGCGCTGTCTTCGGCTATGCCGAAGGCTTCATACCTTTCATGAACATCTGCAAATTTTACTTTGACAGATTACTGCTTTTGAATACATCTGCATACATCGATAGAGGAGTTACATACCTATATAAAAAATCGCATCTGAACAATCAGAGGTATGGAAGATATACCTTATATTAGCACCAATCTAAGGGATTTTCACTGCTATGTGATCGGTATGTAAACCGGTAACACAATTTATTGGGTTTAGTTTCCTACATAAAGGAGATATATGGCAAAAACTGGTATCTGAACAATCAGTGCTATAGGAGATAAAGCTTACACAGCATAGATTTTGACGATTTTCTCAGTAGACTTTGTATTATTATTTATAAAATATCTTACGAAATTTATCGGTTTTAGCTGTTCAAATAAAGGAATTTTACAGTAAAATCCCATATCTGAAGAATCAGATGTATGGAAGATATGTGTTGTAGTCATCCGATCCTTGTTATTTTCACTGTAAGTATTCTGTTAATAATGAGCGAAAATTTCTTGTTCCTAGCTGCATAAATGGAGGAGTTATGATAAAAGACCTCATATCTGAACAATCAGTTGTATGGGGGCTGCAGGTTCTAGTGGCCCGATCTTTGTTATTTTCACTGTAAGTCTTCTGTTGATAATGTCCTAGCTACATAAATGGATGAATTATATTGAAAAATCTCATATCTGAACAGTCAGTTGTATGGGAGCTATAGGTTATAGTTACCCGATCTTTTGAATTTTCACTGTAAGTTTTCTGTTGATAATTATTAAAAACAGTGCTGAATTTCATGTTCCTAGCTATATAAATAGTTGTATGGGAGCTATATGTTATAGTGGTCCGATTCTTCCGGTTCCGACAAATGATTAATACATTATAAAAATACACCCACCTACCAAATTTGATCCGGATATCTCGAAAACTGAGAGACTAGATTGCATACAAACAGACGGACGGACAGACGGACATGGCTAAATCAACTCAGCTCGACGTTCTGATCATATAAGTATACATTTTAATGGGTCTATCTCTTTTTGTTCTAGTACTTACAAACATCGGACCAAAGTTATAATACCATTTCATGCTCATGAAAGGTATAAAAATCCAAAGAGAAGCAACCGAAATCTCGCGAGTGCAACGCGTTGTATGACAAAAGCGTTTGGGAAGCTCCTGTTTGGTGTTTTCCAACGCTCCAGCTGCGGGTTACTATGTATGTTGCCGTCCTTGCATTTCCCCTTCGCATATATGTACGTTCTTCCTTTATTTATTGTTCCGTCTGTTTGCAAAGAATGTAACTGCAGTATTATGTACTCCGGTCGTTGACCTAGTTTTGGTCTCGTACATAGGTGGTGGTGATTTATGGAAACATATGCGCGCTGCTGGGTTCCTTTACGGTAAAGCGCTCCAACTCCAAAATGCAACGTTTTGAGGCCCCAGTAGTACTCCTGCCTGGCGCGAACCTCTTTGCAGCAGGTTTCAATCCCAATATATAAGGGTATTTCCTTATGTTGGCACCAAAAAAAACATCCCGTTAACGGACACTTCTATCCCCGTTTTTTTTTCTCTAAAGCAGCTGTTTATTCACAAGACGGTAACTATACCATAAACTATCTACCCGCGACACACTTCTAGTTGATACAAAGTCACTTTCTTTTCTGATATTAGCCTGTCTTTAACTTAGCGATCGTGCGCCCAATATACCTGTGAAGTGCTAAAATTTCCCTTTTACGCTGAACTTTCACTCAATCCTAAACGGACACATACGTATTCTTTTGTATCCCGGACATGCACACATATACACTTACATTGACATTCAAACACAAAAAATTAAATACGCTCTTATCGAATAGGTTGTGTTGCGACGAAGGAACAAGTGTAAAACTAGGGATGTGAAAGTGCTTGATGTTCTTTGATGCAACTAGTAGATGCTGGCGTTGAGCTGACAGGCCAATACAACAGGCTCACAACTGCCGATGTTGCCTGCAATATAGATCGATTGCGTAAATTTTTGATTAATTTTTTTTTTTTTTTGATTGCAGCCTGTCGGTTAGGTTCTTTATCTTTCTATTATTGAGCCTAACGTGTGGCTTCAATCCACGCCCTAAAGCCGGGCTTATTAGTGATCTATATATATTTTTTTCTAATCGTATTTACACACGTCCGACAAACAAACAGGGGCACACACATCTTCTGCTTGCATCTACTTGCAGTGTCACTGGGTCTCTACCACTACATGTAAACTTACACCTATGTATATCACAGATACACATTCTTACTACTAGTCGCAAAGATAATGACTAGATATGACGTATACCCAATGGATAGCAAAAAAGAAAAAGGAAATAAAAAAACACTATAAATAAATAGTTGGTTGGGTAATGCAATGCGACCGCTGGGTCTATTGTGCCTATAAATAAATAAAATATATATTAGTCAAGTCAGAGGATAGTCAGGTAAATGCTTGTATAATTGAATAATTAATAATTAAAACTAATAGTGATTAACATCTAGCCCTTGAATAATACAACCAACCAACAGATACATACATACCAACAATAACAAGTTACCACTTTCTCTTAGGCATAAACATACATTAGTACGAGACAGTTCAAATCACGAAACACAAACAAACAGGTGTCTTGACCCTTTTATCCTGCAAAAATGTCCTTAGCATGGTATATGCCGATTTTCTTCCCACTTACGTCTCCTAATTCATACATCGCGTTCCCGATGACTTTAAGGACGATACATTTTACTTGTTTGGAAGCCAGCTTCGCATTGTAGCTGTCTACCTGAGAGCTTTGCCTGAAATTTCGGCGATATACCTCTTGTCCGATATTAAATCGACATCTTTTACTGAGACAAGCTTTCGGTATAGCGCATGCGATGCACCATGTTGCACCATAAGCATACCGAAAGTTGCGGAGTAAGGAGAACAATTTATAGCCGCGTGGACAACACTGCGGAGCGCAAAAGCCGCATCGCTATGTGTTTGTCCCAATTTCTTTGGTTTTCGTTTATGTGAGATCTCACGAAACAAACAGAACGATTGACACGTTCCGCTGCGTTCCCCTGCGGCGAGTAAAAAGCTGTATTCACGTGTATCGTGCCATATTTCTCGAGGAAACTAAAAAATATTTCAGATACGAACTGTTTGCCTTTATTCGAATGGACATGCTCAGGCACACCAAAGATGTGAAAAACTTCCTTCTCTAAAAATTTGATCCCTTCTGCTGATGTGGCTCTTCTCATGAGCATTAAAAACACAAATTTTGTAAAGTGGTTAAGACACACAAACACATACACATTGCCGTCAGACGTACGCGGATATGGACCCATAAAATCAATGAACAGACGGAATTAGAAATTCTTGGCAAATAATCCCGGGATTTTCGGGATTTATAATTTGCACGGATGGCAATAATATAAATTCCTTTTCTTGACCAGTCTTGCCTATATTTCTTTTTTTAATTGAATAACTAGCAGAGTACCCGTCGTCGTTCGGGGTAAACAAATCAAAATATAAAACAGTGATACAAATATTCAGTACTATACTACTATTTGCTATATATTGATCATCACTTTCTGTACTAAAAATCTTGTTCCATTACTAATATAAGGTGATTTAAAGTAACGAAAGAGTTTTTAAATTAAAATTAGTCTACTATGGTAGATTCCGTTTAGCTTCCTATTCGCTTAGCTGTTTTAGTATAGCTGCACCTTTCCTGTAGAATGCTTATTCCAGAAGAAGTTTTATTCATTATACATGCACATCAGTTGATGTTTTATCGTCACTGCGATCGGACGCTTTAAAACGACACGCCGAAGTGCACCAGTAAGCAATAAAACAAAACAACAAGGCTAGTTAAGCAACAACAAACAAGGGACAATAAACAACAGAAATTCTTAGCAATTCAAAATCTTAAGTAATCTACTAACAACAAACACAATTCACGACAACATACGATAGTGCAGTTACATACTCTCCTGCTGCTCGAAGCAGCTTATCAAAATGAATAAGCCGCCGGACAACACAACATCACCAAATATCCCACTATTACGGTGGGATGCAACAAAAACACACAACTTAAACTCGAATAATCCAATCTTCTTACTGATGACAAGAAAAAACAGCACAGACTCACTCAAAAACATATCACCGTTCCTAATACAAAAAGCAATAGATGCTACATGCGGCGAAGTGTTTTAATGTACGAAAATTCTCAGTGGCCAAATTCAAACAAGCTAATAAACTAATTACTTTAGTCGCACTCTCTGATACAATAACAGTTGAAATTACTCCACACCCATCGCTAAATTACTCCAAAGATGTAATTTACTGCAACGATTTGAGAAATATTCCCGAACATGAAATTTTACAAGAACTTATTCCCCAAAATGTAACCGAAGTTAAAAAATACACAAAAAAGTCGACAACCAACTTGTGGAAACCGGACTACTAATATTGACATTTAACACTACCGCGCTACCTACTAAAATCAATGTCGGGTATTTAAAAGTACCGATTCGACCGTATATACCTCCACCTATGCGCTGCAAAAACTGCATGAGATACAATCATTTAGCTAAATACTGCAAAAACCCTAAAACTTGCCCAAACTGTGCCGAATATTATCACCTAAATGACGAAACTCAAGAAATGTGCAAAGAAAACAAAAATGTGTAAACTGCATAACCAACAAAAACTCGGACCACCATCACTCAGCCCTAGACAAAAACTGCCCTATCTTTATAAAAGAAAAGGAGATTCAAACAATCAAGGTAACAACAAATGTCGATAACAGAACTGCAAAAGCTCTATATAAGCAAAGACACCCACCCAACAAATGTACCTNTGTGTAAACTGCATAACCAACAAAAACTCGGACCACCATCACTCAGCCCTAGACAAAAACTGCCCTATCTTTATAAAAGAAAAGGAGATTCAAACAATCAAGGTAACAACAAATGTCGATAACTGCAAAAGCTCTATATAAGCAAAGACACCCACCCAACAAATGTACCTATGCGTCAATTACAAACATACACATCCCCACAACTACATTCACCAACGATCTAACCCACCTACCAAGCAAAACTCACCACGAACAAACTACCCAGGAAAAAGAAGCAACTAATCACCAAACCCCCACCATACCCCCTACACTAACTACCACTACAGAAGCTATGCAACTCGCAGGTAAAACAAGCGAATCCGAATCCGACTCCGAAACAACAATCAATAATATAAGTTAACACGCTGCGGCACCCAACATATTCCATTCCCACACTCTACTCGTACACGTGCCGCTGCATCAGCAAAATTGCAGTCATACCGTATTGCAACCCAACGCCCCAATTCAAGGCCAATGATATTTCACCACATAACCTGTGGGAAACCAAGTTCATGATTAGTACCACGTACTAATGGTTACGCAACAAGAACCATACCAACAGAGCCAGACAGTAGCGTCAGCAAATTATGTTTCACACGATTGTGAAATACTTGCACATGCCCTCAGTGCATGTCAACCGTGGGAAGCCACGGCCTAAGCCAGCGTACCAAATACCGCGCACCTCAAGGCAGCAGAACGACAAGTCTATAAAAGGAAGCAGCACGCATCGAAGAGGCAGTTGCATGGTGGACTACTAACCCGCTTGTTCTATCTTGATAAATTACTTATCAATAAATTATTGTAAATCTAACCTTTCTTGTGTTTTCATTGTAGGGCAAGTTGGCCCTTTAATTTTTTTAGTGTTCAAGGACCCGGGGTCCTTTACTATTTTTCAAAAATTTTCTTTATTTAACTTTTTCACTACTTATTTCTATTTTTAACAACTTTTCTTTATTTAAATTTTTCACTTTTCAGACGTGTATCTAAATTCTTTCTCTAACTATTTTTATTTCGTTAAATTTAGGAATTGAGAATAAGGTTTATATGGTGTAATTAGTACTACTATAATCTATTTTTCTTACATTAGTACCAGCTGCATTGTTGGTAGTTATGCCGGTAAGTGTGCTGATATCCTTTTTCTTTACGGTACTCGGGAGCACTTGCTTACTCCTTGCTGTTTTTACTCCGGGTCGGCTGGTGTCGTACTGTCGTTGGGGCGTCAAGGAAGTTCCACGTTCCTCTTCACGCCACTTAGTGTTATTATCTCACTTTTGTGTGGAGTCGTTTTTTATTGTGGCACACTTTTTCAAAGTCTTTCTTTCTTCGGTGCTTTTTTGTGGCACTTTTTAGAGTCTTTATTTGTTTTTGGCACCTTAGTGTGGCACAATTTCTTTTAAAGTCTTTAATTTGTGGCACTTTGTTGTTGCACTTTTTTTCTTAAAAAAGGTCTTTATTTATTTGTGGCACTTTAACGTTCTTAACACTTTCAACAACTAACACTAGACGCCGCCGAGCTTATTTGACTCGGGCGCCAGTTACCGGCTTGCTTGCACAAGTCGGGAAAAAAAAGATTTTTTTGTTGGTCGTAAGACCTTTATTCAATCAATAAATCATTAATACTAAACTTAATTTTACTTATTCTCGCTTAATTATACCCTAATTCTACCTGTGTCAGCAATTGGTGTTGGGTCGGCGCATCCGGATGTTGTTGCCGATTTTGCTGAGTGCGCGTCTGGGCTGTTTCCCAATAATTGTTGATTACCCTTATTGCTGACTTGGCGCAATAGTCTTTGTGTCAGCTTGAGTTACAACTTAGTTGGTGCTAACTTGTATGTGGATGCGTACTTATGTACAAATGGACACTTGGTGCCGACTGCGTCGCGGTCGCGATTTTGGGTACAGAACACGCACAAACACTTTTTCACTGAGGTTGAGCCCCCATATGTAGTATTATATGTGTAATACTATGTAAAATGATAGTTTTATTAAATTCTGTATTTAATTTAAATATGAAATAATGTATTACTGAAATTGAATTTTAGCCAGCTCCGTCGCACGTCTTCTCGGCTTCGCGTCTTTCGTTCAACTCCTCGTTGCTCGTACTTTCTCTCTCGGTGCCACATAAAAGGTGTTGCCAGACTCATTCCCACATCTCGGCCATCCTACTGTACATTCGTCTCGAATGTGTCGTCGATATTTTGGTCAAAATACCATGGTTTCATAAACTCAGCACATGTAGACGTTTTATTTGGCCCATCACATACAACTGATTCTTTTATTACGTCGTAGGTATCGTTGCCTTTTGCTTTTATAACCTTATATGGCCCCATGTACTTCGGTTTTAATTTCAAGCCCCCACCTAGTGCGTTGTCAGTAAGCTTTCAATGAATGCAAACTACTGAGCATCTTGCTCTAACCTTTGATCCCACTGATCTGTAATACAAGCGAAATCTATACCTCAGAAACTTATAAGATCGTTTGTTTTCGTTCCGTGCAATTGAAATTTATAATGGGTTTTTTATAAACTCTCAGTTGCATCGGATCTTCCACATGATTACGGGAGTGTATTATTTTGTTTATCGCCAAATTGCGCGTTTTTTTCTCATCATCGAACAACATTGCTAATAAAATGTTTTCCGAGTGACCGTAGTACGCGTTTTCCTCGACAACATTATACACAATTTGTCTTAAATTGGAATCCAAATATTGTGTCCAACGAATGAATTTATAGAATAATACACTACCGTACAGACAGAGTTGTAAAATTTAATGTGGAAGTACATCGGCGTGTACACTTTCATTATATAATTTGACAGAATGGTTAAATTTTTGGATGGCTTAGCGGTGGTCACATACAATCGCAATAATCT
>NW_016159276.1:38604-40995 GCF_001687245.7 Rhagoletis zephyria | reverse complement strand
TTTATAATAAATTTTAGACGGAAAATAAGAATATTAACATTTTTTTGAAAATGGGCGTAGCCACGCCCACTTATGGTTACATGACTGGCCTTGGTGAGCCAGCGAGAATGTGCAATTGGTCCTGGCTTAATGTTGGCCAAATCCGTCGAAACCATACCAGAAGAAATTGCAACTGCCATTCTGAACAAGTAATTAGAGTCAGTAGTGAATTCGACAGCACCCGAATCAGGCATACTTTCAAATGTGATTGGTTCGAAATTGGTCACCGGCTGAAAATAGAAAAGATTAGATGAATTAAATATAATTTTATCATTTAGTATTGAAACATAATTGCTGACAAAACGTTTAGAATTGGTAATAAATAAGTTATAAGAATTACACACCGGAAGACTTTCACAAGTTTCAATTTGTTTGCTCAATGTTCCGGTTGTTGATCGTGGTCCAGTGGTCGATGACTTTTCCAAATTTTCAAACAAATGACGGAGAGGAAGTTCGTTGAAATGGAGAAGACACACAAACCAATGCAGGGGTCTGTTTAAATGCATTTCGTATCGGCGCAAAATTCCATTTCTTACTCCAGTATTTGCTGGCTCACCATCACAACATATGCCAATCAAAGAATCCAGTGATATTTCTTTATTAGCAAAAAATTGATTCAAACTTGTGACCTTATTTTCGCTGTCTTCATGTTCCAATTTTGTGTAACCCAACAGTTGTGAATTTGGTTCCTTCAGCACAACTAGATGAGGCTCTTTCACCATACGTGGATGAAGTTTTTTGTCGATTTTTTCCATTGTCAGTGAATAATTTTTTCTGCCATCGAATGAAAAGGCAATTAAACTTGAAGCATCATATTTTCGACGAAGAACTTCTTGTCTACATTTGCCTTTTTCTCTACGAACTTTGGACTTATCCATAATGATAAAAGTGCCTTGCTCATCTTTTACGCCCATGTCTTTCATTAGTGATGTTGCCAATGCTGCAGCTACTCTATCAGACACACCAAATCTGTCACACATCATTGCAAAATTCAAAGCATCGTATCTAGCAGTATATGGTCCTCGTTTGGTTGGAGATAAATCTTGTTGTTGAAGATGTTGTGACGAATCATCCAAATCCATATCCACTTCTGGGTCGTATGTTTCATCTTGTCTGTCGGTAGTTGTTGGTATAATGGTAGACACTGGAATTTGCTGAAAAATTTCTGCCGCGTATTCCGGTATCGTAAATTTTCTTTCATTATGTTGATCCTTCATGAACTCTTTCAAGTTTTCTGGAATCAATCCACATGAGCACAGAGCTGCTTTCAAGTCGCATTTACATTTTCCAATATAAAATATTTCTTTGGTGGATTGTACGAACGCTACGAATTTTGAGCTAGTTGCTTTGTGTTTACTTTCGAATCTATATTTGTCAAGCAAAGCATTCAATTTTCTAAAAATATTTGGTTTAAATACAATTCCAGTATCAACTTTATTCCAAATTTCAACCAATTTGTCTGTCACATTGGGAGTAAATGTTTTATATGAAAACATTATATTTTGGGATTTAGCACGTTCAGCGAAGTAACAATAATATCTTAAAATATCCTGTTTTGTTGGTAGATTGAGTCCACTCAATTCACAAGGCATACCAAAATTAACAACATCGTGAGAAGGCATATGTTTCAAATTACTGTCACTTTCGGCACTTGTTGATGTTGTTGCTGCTTGCGATGCAGACGGTAATGGATCCATAGTAGACTTTCACTAAATGATTTGTAATAGATATTGTTCCAGATTATGTTAATTACACGTTTATTTAGTTGCATATGCTTCTACTAACAAAATGATACATGATACTTGACTAACACCGGTTTTTATACCTTTTTTTGTCTATTGCTTTACATTGGAATTCTTCTAATTAGCTATGTAAGTTTGAGCGTATATGCATATGCGGGCGTACTTATGGAAATATGTATGCTTATGTGTACGTATATATGTCAATATGTATGTTCAATAGCAAAGGCAAAGCAAAATGTGGAAACGTATGAACAAACTTATGTACATATGTAATTTTAAATAATTGAAAAACGGTGACATATATGTATGTATGTAAATCTGCAAATATGCAATGCTCTCGATATGCATATGTATGTAAGCATGTATTTGCATATGCACATCGGTGCCCAAATAAAGCTGAATGGCCTAATTCACGGCCACGGTCATCTGATTTTGCACAGTGTCCTGTGTCCAGTGTCTGACCAAACAGATATATTGAATTTATTGGTATGGTATATATTGAATTTATTGGTATTGTTAAAATAATAAAGCAAAATAAAGAAATAAATATTTTTCCATTATTTTAAATTATTAGAAAGTCAAAGATTTGACTATTTGAGCAATAAGTTCG
>NW_016159276.1:26202-36197 GCF_001687245.7 Rhagoletis zephyria | reverse complement strand
TCAATTTCCCCCAAAAAAGTGAAAAATCCAAAAAATTGTTCAAAAACGCACTCTGGTGGCGATCAAAATTAAAAATTAATGCGAAAAATGGATTCTCTGACCCAAAAAACCCCCGTATACACATTTTCAATAATATTTTTTTGTCTTTGAAATGCCTGGTATGTTTTTAAATTTTTATGATGCCATATGTCATCAATAATATTTGAAGGAGCTGAAATCCGCACCAGCAAAAAACGATTTATGTGTACTGGTAAATTGCAACTGGTAAAGTTTTTAAATGAATTATTAAATCTATGCATGTTCGAACTTTTTTTATTGAATTTTTGTAATGTTATTTTATTTAATTTAAATTAAATAAAACACCATATTAAACAAGTAAGAAAGTCTAAGTTCGGGCAAAGCCGAACATTAAATACCGGGCGCAAGTATTAAATATATGTTTTTCACCTTTCCGAAAGCTACCGCTAAATGGTAAGCCGGGGTGTATCAATTTTGAGTAAATTAGCGTCCTTAAATTTCGAAATATTGCAGTTTCAAGCATTTCTGAAATTTACTGTTGTATGAAAAGCTGCCGTAATTTTAGTCCGATTTCAATAATTTTCAACCCTTGTTTTTACCGACAACTGTAGTAGACGTCGCAAGGCGTCATGCTTACTTTTCCTTTCCCCGTCCATCGCATTTCTTGGATGGCGGTGATGTCTTCCCGAGGACATCAACCAGCCGGGCAGAGGCACCTTCCCCATTAAGTTAAGGCCTCCTTACGATAAATACTATTCGAACCTGGGATGTTTCGAATGTCAGGAATAACATTAAATGAACTTAAATCATCGTTTTTTATTACTTAATAATTTTGTACATTTTTAGAACATTTAACGAGTACTTAACCTATACAGTTGGGGTGTTCACAGTTCGTTCCAAATTGTGTCTGAAAATGTAGACGTCTACATTTTGAGACATCTTTAGCATCAAACTGTGAGCACCCCTTTCTAGCAGTCGTCGCAAAATCGTCTCAAAACTTTGCTGGTGTTGCCAGACATTTCTTCTTTGCGTGCATTTTTTATATGTCGCCTTTCGATTTTGTTTCTGAAAAATTGTAATTATTTAACTTAATTACCAATTCCTAATATTTGTTATTTCTTTTCCTTGATTTGTTTCTTTTCATCAGAAATTGCGCTCAAATTAAATGCAAATACAGAAAACGTGCCCAATAAATAAAAAAATTGTGATTAGTATTGCCATAATGCAACCCTGCTGCGAGGTTGCAAAATGTAGACGCGTAAAAAACATACCTTTGAGTGTGACAAAATGTAGACGGCGTCGTTTTCCAATTTTGTATGGGAAACAACAACACCACAGATTTTACGGTTAGAAAACGTCTTAAAATGTAGACGTCTACATTTTGAGACACTATTTGGAACGAACTGTGAACACCCCAAGTGTTTAAATCTATTAGCCAAAGTTCAAAAGCGGCATATTATATTTCAAAAAAAGTAATTTTGCTTCTTAGAGGCTCGTATAATTTCGTAAACGCAGTTTTACATTATTTTTTGATGCCATTCTGTAGGGAATACTCCAAAATACCATAAACTTCACTTTTTCTTTGTAAAATAAAAATCACCATTAGACAGCAATCAAACAAAGTTACACTCTCAAAGCGTTATTGACACGTTGCTTGCGCAACCGGTTTATTTGTTAATTTTAAAGTGCATTTTTTTTTTAAGTTCGAATAATTAAAGGCAATTGTTTAATGGAAAACAAAAGAAGTGACTTTTTATAATTTTTTTGCAAAACAAACTGACTTATTTGCATAACCTCAAAAANTTTGCGCAACCGGTTTATTTGTTAATTTTAAAGTGCATTTTTTTTTAAAGTTCGAATAATTAAAGGCAATTGTTTAATGGAAAACAAAAGAAGTGACTTTTTATAATTTTTTTGCAAAACAAACTGACTTATTTGCATAACCTCAAAAATTTTCTGATTTATTTCCATTTATGATTTAATGTAAGCTTTTACACTTAAACTGGGATGTAGTGAGTTGATNCCATAAACTTCACTTTTTCTTTGTAAAATAAAAATCACCATTAGACAGCAATCAAACAAAGTTACACTCTCAAAGCGTTATTGACACGTTGCTTGCGCAACCGGTTTATTTGTTAATTTTAAAGTGCATTTTTTTTTTAAGTTCGAATAATTAAAGGCAATTGTTTAATGGAAAACAAAAGAAGTGACTTTTTATAATTTTTTTGCAAAACAAACTGACTTATTTGCATAACCTCAAAAATTTTCTGATTTATTTCCATTTATGATTTAATGTAAGCTTTTACACTTAAACTGGGATGTAGTGAGTTGATCTTAAGCCGCCGTTTTTAGCCGTTTCAAGAAAAACAGTTTTTTCTGGGCTATCATGCTATTACAAAAGGCGAGATGTTTGTAGCTTGGCTGATTGGATGTTCAAAGCAAGAAAGGCTTTCTTCGGTTGTCAACCATGTTGAAAAAACAAATTTGGTGCTGTAGATATCTGTAAAAGTTTCATGAAACTCTTAGGAGAAAAAACGCGTATTTTTTGCAATTATTTATCAAACAAAGACGAAAATTATGGAATTATTATCCCATTTCTTACTGATGAAGTTGTTTTAGAAATCAAAACAACTGTGTCGACCAGCAGCCGGATTCTAACTTTCGCTATCGTTAAAATATGCTAAAATGCGAAAGCTAACATTTTATCCGATTTTTGGCTATCTCCGAAAATTTCGGTTCTGTCCTCCCTTTCGCTAAAAATAACTTAGCTTAAATTTTATTATTTTACCCGGCCGCAAGTGGCGCTGCATTTTAAGGGTGGTAAATAGTGAAAATGGAAGTATTTGATAGCAAAAAAAATACGACCTCAATTTGAATTACATTTCATCTCCTATGTTACAAAGACACTTGCGCCGATTTGCAAAGACTATTGATGAGCAGCCTTCGTAAAAAGGCAAATCATTGAGAGAATCTATGGATTGCAATTTCGAATTTTTTACTCAAGGTGAATAGAGCTTTGAACATTCTTTTCGTAAATTATTTTCAAAAACATTCGTATTCTTTTCAGGAAGTTACCAACGGTTTTTAGTAAATGTGTTACAATGCAGTATTTGCAGTCAGAATATAAATAATATTGGTGGACAATTTGGGAAAAATCTTAAGTGAAAATTAAGTGTTTTATAAAGACTAACTGCTTAAGGAATCTCTCCTCAAGGCATATCTGCGAGACATGTAGCAAATATTTTTTTTTTTTTTTTGATTAAGAGACTTCGATAATATTTTTTTTAATCCCTAGATGAAACCATTTATGTACATATGACCATACTTATTTTATTTATGTATCTCAACCCCTCCGGGTTGAGTATGGTAAGAAAATAACTTGTTTCAAAATCAGGCTATTTGGACATTGTTTTCGAGAACTACCTAAACACACATACTAATCATTTGAACATAAAAAAGTCTGTTTTACAAAAGCCAAGTCATGTTTTTTACATTATATTTACTGCCTTTACACTTTTTTTTAACGGTTTCCNGGAGAAAAAACGCGTATTTTTTGCAATTATTTATCAAACAAAGACGAAAATTATGGAATTATTATCCCATTTCTTACTGATGAAGTTGTTTTAGAAATCAAAACAACTGTGTCGACCAGCAGCCGGATTCTAACTTTCGCTATCGTTAAAATATGCTAAAATGCGAAAGCTAACATTTTATCCGATTTTTGGCTATCTCCGAAAATTTCGGTTCTGTCCTCCCTTTCGCTAAAAATAACTTAGCTTAAATTTTATTATTTTACCCGGCCGCAAGTGGCGCTGCATTTTAAGGGTGGTAAATAGTGAAAATGGAAGTATTTGATAGCAAAAAAAATACGACCTCAATTTGGATTACATTTCATCTCCTATGTTACAAAGACACTTGCGCCGATTTGCAAAGACTATTGATGAGCAGCCTTCGTAAAAAGGCAAATCATTGAGAGAATCTATGGATTGCAATTTCGAATTTTTTACTCAAGGTGAATAGAGCTTTGAACATTCTTTTCGTAAATTATTTTCAAAAACATTCGTATTCTTTTCAGGAAGTTACCAACGGTTTTTAGTAAATGTGTTACAATGCAGTATTTGCAGTCAGAATATAAATAATATTGGTGGACAATTTGGGAAAAATCTTAAGTGAAAATTAAGTGTTTTATAAAGACTAACTGCTTAAGGAATCTCTCCTCAAGGCATATCTGCGAGACATGTAGCAAATATTTTTTTTTTTTTTTTGATTAAGAGACTTCGATAATATTTTTTTTAATCCCTAGATGAAACCATTTATGTACATATGACCATACTTATTTTATTTATGTATCTCAACCCCTCCGGGTTGAGTATGGTAAGAAAATAACTTGTTTCAAAATCAGGCTATTTGGACATTGTTTTCGAGAACTACCTAACCACACATACTAATCATTTGAACATAAAAAAGTCTGTTTTACAAAAGCCAAGTCATGTTTTTTACATTATATTTACTGCCTTTACACTTTTTTTTAACGGTTTCCATCCTTTTACATTGAAATAATGCTATATTTTAGCTGCTATTAATTTCGCACAGAAAAAGTAATCATTTGACCTAATGTGCAATCGAAAGGATTTCCACCGAGATGATCTCGTTTTTCTTTAAGATTGGCCTTTAATTGAGCTTTGTTAATGTCTCCAATTCTACATAGGAGCCTTCGCTTTCGCTGGAGGAATTTAAAAGCATTTCTAGGTTTCTTATAAAAGCATAAACAGACGGCAGCGTTGATCCGGATCAACTCGTTAATTCGGAATTATCTCGGGAATTAACTGCAGTTGATCCGAATTAAGTCCGAATAACTCGGAACAAGGGAATATTCGATGACAACATTGACCGAAACTCAGGGAGCGTAGAATACAGTTAAAGGGCAAAACTAGCATGAACATATACCTTTTCATCGGTAATGCAGTCACCACATGGGCCTACGCAGATATGGGCTAAGGGGGCCGCAAGCCCCGCCCCCTAAATTCCAAAGTTTTATTGTAAGTTTCTTTCCATGAATTCATAATCAATTTCCAATGCAAAAAATGTATGCAGTAAATTAAAACTTTGGATGTGTTCACACCCATTCCGGTAGTTTTGGTAAACTGCTGGTTGATCCTCGACAATTTTTAATTTTATCAACTGTGAACTCCGTTTCAGATTAGTTTTGTTAGTCGGATAAACAGTCATTTATTTAAAAAAAGGTAAAATAATTATTATCTTTTAAAATTTTCTTTTAGTTTGTACTTGAATTTAGGTTTAGGTATGCTTAGAATTCACAGAGGTTTTGTAGAAAAACCAAAAATGAAATCATCCCTGCAAAAATTTATCGATTTACAGAAGACACTCGAAGACTATTGTTTAAATAAACAAGTCATTTGCTACAACAAACCGACATCAATTCTCATGTAAAACTTTAAGATTACCGCTAATTTCTTCATGATCCAATAATGGGATCTAAACCAAATTAGGATGGGACCACCTCCGAGGTACCACCTTTCCTTTAAAATGGAATTATCAAAATCGGTTATGCGGTAACATGTGGACATAAAAAAATATTCCGACGAATAGATAACCAACCTCCTCCGTTTTTTGACATCGGTTAAAAATAATGAAAAGATTACGATTTTGGTGTAAAGACGAAGACGCATTTTATAATTTGCATGCAANCAAAATGGAATTATCAACATCGGTTATGCGGTAACATGTGGACATAAAAAAATATTCCGACGAATAGATAACCAACCTCCTCCGTTTTTTGTCATCGGTTAAAAATAATGAAAAAATTACGATTTTGGTGTAAAGACGAAGACGCATTTTATAATTTGCATGCAATTAAGGTAACTAACAAATTTGTATTTTAACTCTTCAATAAGTTCATAATAAACTTTATGCAATATAAATTTCTTTGTAGGGCTCGGTACAACTCAATTGCTATAATAACAAGTAATTTTTGAGCAAAAACCACAACCGACTTCAATTCTCATATAAAAATTTGGAAGGACCCTTAATTTCTTCATGATCTATTGACCGGATCTAAACCAAATTAGGATGGGACCTCCCCTGAGGCACCAGAAAAAGAATTTATAGAAATCAGTTAATGTGGTAACATACATAAACAAATTTCCGATGAATTGATAACCTCCTCCTTGTTTTGAAATCGTTTAAAAAGAGAAAAATTAATGAGGTAAATTATTATAAATTTTTAATAGATATTTTTTAACTTTTAATATTTTTATTAAGTTTTGTACCACGATTGTTTTATTAAGAAAAATTTAAATAAAATAAAAATAAACATAAAAATTTACATAAAAAAATCTCAGTCCCCCATTGAAATTTAATAAGAACTTATTTGAATTAATACGGTGACTGCATTACCGACGACAAGGTGGATGTCCATGCTAGTTTTGAATTTTCTTCATGTTCTACGCTCTATGAGCAAACAAAGCAGCCAACTACTTCATCCGCGGTAGCCGAGTAGTGAGGGCTGCGTACTACAAGCCTGCAAGTCCCTTTCAAAAACTAAGGAATTTATAATTGAACGAATAAAAAAATAAATAAATGAGTATTGTACTAGCTGTGGGATTGGAACTTACGACCTCGCGAGTCTTAAATCCGCATTACTGTCTCTGTCAAATCACAATTTTGATCAGATCAATTGCGCCGTTAATCCGGATCAACGTTACTGTCTCTTTATGCTTTAAGACTTTTAGCAGTAATTGTTGAAGGCCCATCGTTGTTGCTTAATATACTACTAAACCGTTTAGCGCCTGAAGCTAAAAGCCGGTTATTGTCCGCATCCTGGTTAGATAAACTTAGAGACATTTCAACAATATTAGCGCTGCCCATGTACACATTCGCATTCGAAAACATTCGTATCATTTGATGCGAATGCGAATGTCGAATTCGAATGTGTAAAATGATGCGATCCATTCGCATAACGAATACGAACGCAAATACATACTCCCCACTCCCCCTCATTCATCCGACATATAATCACATGTCAAACCAAAGCCTCAGAGTATACTGAGAACTTTTAACCTTTGTGTCAATACAAATTTTCCAAACGTCTTCCGAACACGAAACTTACCCGGGTATCTACACGTAGTTTTTACGTTAAGCATTGAAATGTAAATTTCTAAGTTTTTATTGCTACTAGTGTATTTTTTTCAACCTTCTATATACATACATATGTACAAACAAATATTATCACTGGGATGGGCATCCCTCGGAGTCGTTCAAATGCGTTGCGAATGTAAAATTTTAGACATCCGCGGATGCGAATGCGGTCAAGTATTTGTAAGAAATAACCAGGTAAGTAAACTAAGTTATTTAGGTAAATAAAAAAATTTAAAATTTAGTAGTTTTCAATAATGTTTATTTTACTTAGTACGTGAATTTAAAAATTAAATTTTATTTAATAAAAAGTAATGTGAATTGCATCGGGGCTGCAAAAGTCGGATGTATCCTCATGTTCACTTGAAGAATCTAGCATAATGGTGAGATCGTTGTTTTAAATAGCGCATACAAACCAAACCAGATGTGTCAGGTTTTTCTGAAGCTTTTTTAAAAGAATTCTTCATTCTCATTCCTTTAGCAGTTTCAAAATTTGGGGAACTTGTAACGTCATCAGCGTTTTTCGATTTTAGTTTTTGTAATTCATTTTAATGGGTCTTCTGCGACTGGTTTGAAGAATTTGTGCTTATAGCGAGATAGATAGGTGGATATGGATATGGATAGCTGCCAGACGAATCGGATCGGATTTTTTATAATCATTTGAATTATTGGAATCACGAGTGATGAGGGTTTCAGATAGTTACGTAANATAGATAGGTGGATATGGATATGGATAGCTGCCAGACGAATCGTATCGGATTTTTTATAATCATTTGAATTATTGGAATCACGAGTGATGAGGGTTTCAGATAGTTACGTAATTCTTACCTAATTAACGGTCGGACCTATAGCTTTTTAAATATTTCAGCATCGATTCTCTTTATAGCTAAATGTTGAAGATTTCTGCTGGAAATCCCTATTGTAGGAGCTTAATTTTTCACTTTAAATAGCAAAGAAGGGAGACGTGGGGGAGAGTTTTACCGCAGAGGCCTTTAGGCAAGGATCCAATGTACATATTTATCTATGAAAAAATATTGCCCGACAAGTAAACAAAATTACTGTTTTTAAAATTTTTCCTTAAAATAAATTCCCCAAAGAGCCACATTTGAACTGATTGAAACGAATATATCGTCACCTGAAATGCAAAAAGACGTAACAACACCATAACCGATGTGGGAGTTGAAATTCGATGAAATCCGTCATATCAATCAAAAACAGAATTTTGAATTTTTTATTAGTTACGACTTTTTGTATTTCAGCGACGATGTTTGTTACGTCTTTTTGCATTTCAGGTGACGATATGTAACATCAAGAGCAAATCACGACAGTTAGAGTTTTTTTTTTAAGATTGGTCCAAAAAATCATAAAGAAAGAAATGCAGGTATTAAAAGAAGAGATAACAAAAAATATATATTATTAAAAGGACTATATGTTCTCTTTGACGTACATCAAAGGTCAAGTAGAAGTGGGAACTTGTATAACTGCTCGATTATATAGCNGTTAGAGTTTTTTTTTTAAGATTGGTCCAAAAAATCATAAAGAAAGAAATGCAGGTATTAAAAGAAGAGATAACAAAAAATATATATTATTAAAAGGACTATATGTTCTCTTTGACGTACATCAAAGGTCAAGTAGAAGTGGGAACTTGTATAACTGCTCGATTATATAGCTTGAGAAATAATAAGTTTAAAGACATTTTTATCAAAGTTGATAAATATGACATTTGACCAGTTTTGTTACACAAATACTCCAACGACCACAGGCAAAACATATTGGCTACAGTTTGTCATTTTGTTTGCCAGATATACGTTTTATCGGTGCACTTGCACAACAGTCGCATTCGCAAAAGCTCCGCATTGATTATTGCGAATGCGAAAGCGAATGCGAATGTTAAAATTAATGCGGAAGCTCGGCGGTTGCGAATGCGAATGCGAATATTCGCAACAACCCTGGTTCAACGAGAAATTGTTTTTCATTTTCTTTTATTGCAAGGGAAAAGTTGGGGAATACATATACAGACTAGCAAAATAGCCAGCGAACTCTGGCCTTACTATAACAGGACGAAGACACTAGACCAGCTTAATACACATATCAAGGGCAGAATTATTTAGAATTGTAGCAACCATTCCGGACCACTGGCCCATTTGCAAACATGCAGAGAGAAGGGGCTGCCATATAATAGAGCCTGCCGCAGCTGTCTACTAGAAAGCAGCGCAGAAAGTGTCCAGCATTTCCTTTGTGAATGCCCAGTTCTAAGGCTATTAGACAGAAAGAAGGTCCGAAAAAAACATTTTTTTTTCGGTGTTACAAAAGGTCGCGGCAAAAAATTGTCGTAGAAGAAAGTTATCAATGTTGGTTTGATCCCAGGACCTTTGGACGAGAATCCTGGGTTATGTTTATTCTTCGAACTTTTTAACAAAAATTCCGATAACAACTAAAAAATTCTGGCATAGTAAAATAAACATTAAATTTGACCAAATATTTTTTAAGGCCGTAATAAAGGAGTGCAATGGGGTATAGTCAATGCGCTGGGTATGCAGTTACAGTTGCATGGCTATACTCTATCCCGACTCTTGCGTCCTCGTTCGCGCACTCTGGGCAACGTGAGCAACCCATGTGCGAGATGCGGTAACCAATCCGAGTGGAGCCTTGGGTCACGGCAGAAAGAGAGGGAGCTTCGGTGGGGCCACTCTGACTTATTCGGTTTAAGGGCTCACTGAAGTCTGCAGCGTCTGTTCACCAGTAGGTGCGGCTGCAAGCGGGTGTCTGCTTGGAGCAAGCGGCTCGCTATATAAACGTGTATTTGGTTGCGAAACCACCCC
>NW_016159276.1:11125-21691 GCF_001687245.7 Rhagoletis zephyria | reverse complement strand
CACACTTCAAAAACTTCTACACTATTGTTTCTTGTAAAGCTTTCAATGCGTTACCTGCGTATATTCGTGCTATTAGAAATTTGCCTAAATTTTTATCAAAAGTAAAATTGTTTCTTTTAGAGCTTTCACACGACGATATCAAAAGTTTCCTGAGTTCTGCGACTTAAAAACTTTAAAATTTAAATATATGCAATTGTTGTTAAATATTATTAATATTATTTTTTCTATAAAATTATCTTAACGTTATCACTGTTGGTTATATATCTTCACCCCATACACACTCTCTTCATTTCCATAATTTTTATCTTTTGAGATGGCATCCAATACAAAAACTTAATGTTTTTAAGGAATGCCTTACTTTTTCTTACATTAGTTTAGCGATACTAAGTATTTTAAGTTACTAATGTACTTATATGTTGATTTTGTAAGAAGAAAGAATAAATATATTATTATTATTATTATTACTTGGAAAAAATCAGTACATTTTGGGGGTTTTCTGTTTTGAAAAACTACGCAGGACTGACCTTTAAATAACAGTACGGTCCTGCAAAAAACAGAACGGATGGTCACCGTAGCTATATATGATATCGACAAATTCATTAGGGAATGGTGTTAATAGCGCAAAACGCGCTAATTGTATCATAGTAAGTAAGTTACATTGAAGCACTATAACCAACCAACCAACCATGCACATACCCCCGGGTATGTACGTGTTACGTATAGGTTGAAAATTTTAAAATCACTTGCCACGCACTCAACAGCAACAAATAAAGTGTTTTTTTTGCAATTTATAGCTATCTAATATGTATTCAGATACCTGGAGGTTGAGTTCTTAAAAGTAATAGGAAAAATGTATATGTGTTTTTCAAAACCACAAAACATACCCGGGTATATCGTATTGACACAAAGGTTAAATTAAAATGGAAGGTTTGTGCAGTGGAGTAACTATACCATCTGAGGCCCGTGGAAAATTCTTGGGATGGGGCCTCCTAGTACACATCGTAACGTTTTAATTTAATTTTAATAAAACTCTTAAGTAGCTTTCTGTTCGACAAAAGAATCTATAAAACCATCAAAATTTAAAGATATAGCCATAGAATTTTCAATAGACAGAATAGTCAAGTTACGTAGCCTGTCTTGTTCCATAGAGTTTTTGAAATAGGTTTTCATTAATGCTAGCTTCGAAAATAATAGTTCAGCACTAGCTATAGCCACACAAATTGGAACAAATAAAATCAATGCAGTACATACTTCAGCAAAGCAGGATGACATAAAATAAAATATACAGCAGCGGTAAAAATAATAGCAGTAAAATTCAAAATAATATTATATGCAACTCCTGTATATTTATTTATTTTTAAAAATTTTTTATTTTTATCCTTCTATAAAAGAAACCAAAGAAATACAAATTTCACAAATTGCATAAAGTTCACAAACATTAATCAAACTTCCAAACAACTTTTCATGAAAATTTCAAACTTTTTATTCAAAATGTTTAGAAAATTTTAGAATGCCGTTTTGTGGCCCGTTATTACCGTTGATTTTGTGGAATTTTTTTTTGTCGAGGGTGTTCAGCGTTTTCTTCCATTTAGCGTATGAACAAAATCTATTTTAAAACGGAAGAAAATGTGCAACACCCTCGAAAAAAATTATGTAATAAAAAGTTTGAAATTTTGAGGAAAATGTTCTAAAGTTTGATTCGCCTTTAGCCATATATGTAATACTCCTATATTGGCAGTAAGAGCTAGTACCGTCCGAAAACACTACAGTACAGATATATCAATAAACACGTACGAAAGAAAAGGAACGCATACGTTTATAAATAAACATGTACACAACACATATACAAAACCGGCACTCAAGTACACAATACATTGACAAAAACGGTACTAGACTGTCTCGCTTTGATTTCGGAATGCTTACACATTGAGAAGTTAGCTTACTGCCAATATAGAAGTATTACATATATGCCTTTAGCTGACACACATTAATTGATTTTAAGGACTTAAAAAAACTATAACTTTAAGTACTTAGTTTTGTGAAAAATGTAAGGTTATTTCCGAGCTCGTGGTCTCCTGAGCCGGGCCTTCTCGGCCAGCCATACCGCCTTATAGTTACGCCTCTGAAGTCATGTGACTTAGCGTTCCTTAGTTACAGCTGTTTAAATTTTTAAGACCGTGGGATACTCCTCACGTCCTATTACAAACTTATGTATGGATACTTTACTTTGACCATCTTTCATAGGTCTGTAGTGATGCCAAATTTCAAAGGCATATGACTTACGGTTCCGTAGTTATTGCTGATTAAAAATATCACCTCTATGGGATGTGCCACGCCCCTTGTACAAACTCATTCATATATACCTCACTATAAGCGCCTACCATGGGTGTGTCTTCATATAAAATTTCAAAGTCATGTGACGTATGATTCCGAAGTTATAGCTGATTGAAAATTGCACGCCTGTAGGGGCGTGGCGCACCCTTCTACAAAATTATATCTACTTTACTATAGCATTGTCATTAGCTTTTGTTTACAAAAACGGACCTGCCTAATGTGCCAAATAAATGCACCTATCGTGCGCAACAACAATACGCCGGGCCAAACTAAATAAACAAATATACGCACGAAAGGGATGGAAACAAAACAAAACCTTACCAAACCATTAGGTTTCGAACCCATTCTCACTATCGCTAGCTACCGAGGATATCTTTAACCCTTCTGTACGTCTCGGCTCAGGGTGCAGGACGCTAAAAAGGAGGAAGCCTGCCGACAATAATAACGCCTGAACACAGACTAACAAAAAGAAAACGATGCTTATCGGCGGTCGGTGGGCGTTCCGATTGCAGGGGTGCTCCTTGGGAATATGGTTCCCAAATCCGGTGCCGACCTCACTACGCCTCGACTGGCGCCGCTTCTTGAAAATGTTTCTCTTGCACTACTGCAACCTAAGTGCCTCGCCTGGCAATTAATAGATTTTTACACTCGCGCTCGCAATAAAGATGTTGCCTTTCTCAAAGATCGCTTAGAACTGCCACGACCCGCAGTTGCGAGCCAGGCCACAACCTACGCACCAGTACGCAAACCGTTGAAGTGTCACCGCCGGTATTATTGGTGCCCGATCAATTGGCGCCGGCTCGATTATTCTAGAAGCTAATTGGGTGCTTTAACGGTAGCTACTACGGCGCACACAAACAACACCATGGACTTGGCAATGCCATCATACGGTGGACAACAAAAGTGGGTGCATCAGCGTACAGTAAAAACTCGGAATGCTTAAAACAGGCTACAACGACATTAATAAACAGAAGAAACAGTATTGCACCTAGGATGCTACCCTAGGTACCCCAGAAGTGGCCTCAAAGGCACATGATCTCTTATTCTCGATTTCAGCAAAAGAAAATTTATTGGATAGGTATGATCTAACTCATTTGAGAAGTCGGTGTAGACTACGTCTATTTGACGTCCCTTCTTAAACGATAAGATGTTAAACTGAGAAAAAAGCTATATTTGTGACAGTTAAGCGACCGCAAACAAAACCATGCTGGCACGGATCAATGCATCCTTTGATAGCAAAAAACAGTTGTTATTTGACCACTTTCTCGAAAAGTTTGGATATAGGTCTGTAGTTTGTAACATAATTTTCGGGACCAGATTTAAAGATTGTGGAGATCGAGCCATTTTTTAACGATTAATAAAAACACCCGAGGACAGCGAAAGATTAAAAATACATTTTAGGGGTACGTAAAGAGACGAACTGAAAAATTCATGGATATGAAAAATATAAGCTACATACATTTATTGCTTTTATACATTTTTGCCATAATTTTTCAAGTTTGTTGCTCTTTTTTTACTGAATTAAAAGATATTAGGTTTTTTATTCCAAAAACAAATTGTATGTTGTGATTCGATGTTATAGAAATATCGCGATTTTTGTTCACACAAATTTTGCCACTGTAACTATACAAATAATTTTATATTGTTTTTGTTTATATAATTATTTGTAGGCCGTTGTTACTAGCTTCTTAATTTAAAATTTATCCGTATCTTTTATTATTTTTTGCAGGTTCTTCAAACTTTAAATAAATATTCTGGCCTTGATGATGAAGTTTCGGATTAGGAGATATATTTCTAAAATGAAATAAAAAATGTCTTGTGTCTAATAATTTAAAGTAATAAAAGGCATTTATGTATAAAATTTTTAACTTTTNACGTCAGACGGTTTGTTTACATGTCATTGGTACTACACTGATTTGGCTGAAATATCACTAAATAATTATTAAAATCTATACATATTCAAATATTTCGTTGTTTACTTCCATTTTTTAACAAATATAAGGTTCTTTGCTTTCACCGTTTTCTGTTTTTGATTGCACATGTAAATCAGCTGATCGTTTGACACTTTTCATGAACTTACAGGAAAAAAACTCCGGACTAAATCCTGTAACTTCTGACTAGGAACAGTCGCTCAATTACTCTCTCAAATGTGTTCCCACTTACAGGTTTTATGTCAATAGGAACGACTTCCTGTAAGTTCTGACTAAATCATGTAAACCGGACTGCTATTGGAACAGACTATTTGCTAAATTCTGCTTTGCACTTGTTTAATACATACTCGTACATACATAAATATTTACTTCAATCAGTTGCTCCGCCGGCGGTAAATACTGTATATACATACCCGTGCTTACATACATACATACTGTTATACTGTTCCGCCTAACATTTTGTTGGTATAGCATCAACGGTTAGCCCAACTTGTTTTAATTTGAAAAAATACCCAGTAAGAAATCGGAGCAGTGACCCAATAGGAAAAAATTGCAAACACTCTTCAAGCAATTTTCCAATACAATAGGTATTTACCCTTGGTGCAGAAACTGCAAAAAACAAGATAAAACAAGTTACTTTTGCTTAAATTATTAACCCTCAACCCAAAAAGAGGCAAAAGAAACCCTAATTAATTGCTCACAAAATTTTGCGACTTTTTAAGAAACCGAAAATTTTGTTTCACTTACCCTCTAAATATTAAGCAGACTCACTTATTTCAACTAATTTATTAGTAAATCTCACCTTTTTTAATTAAAATGGAGGAACTTAATATAACAGTTTCTGATTTGATCGAATTCGTGGATGATCATTTCAAGTCCCCAGCGGAAGATGAGTCAGTTCATACCTTAGAAATCAAAAGAGTTGAACTCGATTCCCTCTACAGCAAAACGAAGAAAGCGTATGATGCTTTTTGTAGAACCCCCAATAATGCCGATGGAACCGTTGATTTCAACAAAGTAAAAGAAAAATACAAAGAATGCTACCAAATGTACTTGAATTGTCTAGCTTCAATTAACAGGGATGTAGACACTCTGAAGACCCCGAACCCCAACAAACCAATTAAGGAGAGACGTTCAGAGGCCCCAATGATGGATATTGCACCCATGGTTCATCTACCCCGATGCGTCACGGAAGTCTTTCATGGAGATTATGTTACATGGCCTACCTTTAGAGACATTTTCACAGCGCTTTACATCCATAACCCAAGGATAAGCAATGTGAAAAAGCTCTTCCGCTTAAACCAAAATACCCAAGGCGAAGCAAGCGAGGTAATCAGGAACGCACCCTACACGAACGACGGTTTCATATTGGCATGGAAAAGTTTGGTCGATCAATACGAAAATAAACGGATGCGGGTGAATACCCAATTAAAGACCCTTTTTAATTTGCCATAATTGTCCCAAGAAACAGGCCACTCTGTTAAGACCCTACAAAGAACTGTTAACAATTCTTTGACAAATATAACCAACTTCGGCATAGATACAACTGGAACTGGGAGCCGATCTTAATATACCTATGTAGTTCAAAACTACCAAAGGAAACTTTAGAAGCATTTGAATATACCCTAGAAGATAAATAAATACAAAGCCTTAGAATATGTAGGGAATTTCAAATCATCGATTTCAAGACCACACCAAACGCACCCAGGTTCAGTCAAGAAAAGTGATGAAAAGCGATATAACACTTCATGCTAACGTTTCTGAAAATCAGACACCCGGACCCTCAATATCTCAAAATAATTCAGGCCCTGCTCCCTCAAAAAAGCAATTCGAGATAGAAAGCTGCAAAATATGCAAAAAACAATATTCTATTCTTGAATGCCCTAAATTCCTCGCAATGAATGTAGAAACCCGTATATCCACTATCAAAAAATATGGATATTGCTACAAGTGCTTTTCAATTTCGCATAGCTTAAAGTAGGGATGCCCAAATCAGCACATATGTGTCGCGGGCGACTGCGCGTGCAAAGCTTTGCACAGCGGTGCTGGGCAAGCGCGGAAGCAAAAAGTTATCGGAAGGGGAAACCGAAGTCAACAGAATAGTGAGATTGTATGTGTGACAGTGATGAAAAATGAGTGTGCATTGTGCCATTTTCGGCCCTTTCGGAAGCAGCCGGCACCTTCAGCACAATCGATTGATTTTCGGCACTATTTTTGCGCAACTCAATGCAACTAATAAATATTTCTTTCGGATCCGCAATTAAAAATATTTTTTTACATTTAATCGTATGTGCTTAAACTGATAAATGATATAAACATAGAAACGCAAGCAGAAGAATCTCGCTTCCACATTCTGCATATGCGCTTAACATTTTTGTGTAAACAAATTTGAAGGTGTTGCCCTTTTTCTTCCATACCGAAATTTTTGTACATCCAATTTGTATAAAGGAAATGCAAAAAAATATTAAAAATCAACATGAATTCTTAGCTGCACTTTCACTTTATAATACTAAAATTGAATCGACTATAAAACTGCATACCAACAGTTGGTGTCGGACACTCATGCGGTGAGGATGTGAGGTGTGTCAATTACTTCTATTTCTGCAGGATCGCCATTGGGTAAAATGCATTTCCAAAGATTTTTTCAAAATAAATAGCGATGAGGGATATTTCAACCGCCGGTGATAAGAAATCGCAATCACCATAACGCACATCACTAATATTACTGTTTACATTACATTCAAAATTAGAATTCATAATTTCGTTTTGTAGCAAATATGAAATATAGGTATATCCATTTACTTAAATGTAAACGGATTAAGAATCAAAGTGCTAGAAGAGATTTGAGCGTTTGGTACAAAAAGTATTTTTGATGTTGAAATTGTTCTTAAAATCGGCAAATTGTACTTTTGTACATTTTAAAATTAAATGTACTGAAAAAAGTAAAATTGTACTTAAAATATCAACACTGTTTCACTGGCGTGACAAAGTACTTGCTGCAGCGATGCCAGATTTGAGCGTACCCAATTTTTTACCGATAATAACTCATGCGAGGGATTTGGGTATTGGGCATTTTACAAGCCTATTAGGTAGTATACATATCTGTGTTCGTATAGAATAGTAGCTTATGTCGGAAGACTGGCTTTAGTATAATGAACCATTCGCAGCATACGATTGCGAAAGACTCACTGGCGCCGAGTCGTTGAAGAACTCTTGGAAAATAAACGTAAAAGACGGTAATGTTAATGGCGATGCTAGCAAGTCAATATTCGTATAAAGTTTCATAAAAAAATTCCTTGTGGTTTAAAGAATATAGGAAATGGTACATTTTACTAAAGCCAGCCTCCCGACATAAGCTACTACTTCATACGAACACAAATAAATTCGTCAACAAATAATGTTGATTATTTTAATTAAGTCCTAAGATAAGTTTGTGAATCTTATCAGTGTCCTATGTAAGAACCAAAAATTTATACCCTCGCCAATTAGAACTTTTGCTTTAAAAGAAAAATATACATAGCGCATTTACTAAATACTTGGTCTGGCATCACTGTTTGAGCATTGATGTGCTCAGCTCACTGTTGCCAAGGCCGTGTATTTTGCACTAAATTTAGTGCTTTTGGGAAACCAAAAAGCCAAAATAATTGGAATTCAATGCTTGGTGCGGTATTTAGTGATGCTTTTTTAATTTAAGCGCACCGAATCCATAGGTACATATGTATGTATGTATCACAGCGCACGGCAGTGCGCGCGAGTGACGAAAGCAGCCACAGTAGCATGCTGAAATGACTCGCTTATATATACACGAGATTTGGAAGTTTTTATCCCGACATCCAATCGACATGTTTGAGATATCGTTGGAAAGGTCTTGCAGATTGTGTCCAGAAAATCTATTCAAGCTTCATAAACGATTAACCGGATCCTTAAAAATTAGGCTAAAGTGTTTTTTGCCTTTGCCGGTTTAAGGGGGCATGTTGGTACACATAACATATTTAGTGTTATTTTATAGGCCAATACCTTTCAAACGGCTACTAGTTGGAAAGATATAGAGGTAAACGTGTTTTGGTTCGTGTCTCCACTACGAGATGCTTTGGTACGTATGTGGCATCTGTACCTACCATCATTTAATTTTTTTCAAACTTTCAGGAATTAAAGTACAAAAAAAAACTAAGAAGGTTTTGATTCGTATGCCTTTGTGGGCGTGGCTGCTGCCTGAAATTCGAAAAAAGGCGTGAAAGTAATACGACTTGCCTTTTTTCCGTTTTGGATTTTTTATGAATTTAAAAAATAAAAAAATTTAATATTTTAGGCAAAAAATATTTTTTTTCTTCATACATTTATTTTTACCGGCAAAACTGTTGAGTGTATAGAAAAACGTTATATTAACAGATTAAAGCAATTGTAATTTTTAATTTTTTTAAATTTGTTTGAGCAAAATCGGACTAGTGGTTCTAGAGTTATGTCAAAAAAAATACCACCAAAGGTGACAATTTCCCCTATATGATAGTTACTAACTTCAAATCGATATATCTCGATTCCTAGACGTGACCCAGCGAAACGCCGGGACAGGTATAACTTCTTTTTTACCGATATAACTTTCCCCGGTAGTTTGAACCCTTGCCGATCACTGACCCCTACCATTTGTCTCACAGTGATATAGGAAATGGTACATTTTACTAAAGCCAGCCTCCCGACATAAGCTACTATTTTATACGAACAAATTCGTCTACAAATAATAAGAACCAAAAATCAATCCCCTCGCCAATTAGAACTTTTGCTTTAAAAGAAAAATGTACATAGCGCATTTACTCAATACTTGGTCTGGCATCCCTGTTTGAGCATTGATGTGCTCAGCTCACTGTTGCCAAGGTCGTGCGTTTTGCAATAAATTTAGTGCTTTTGGGAAACCAAAAAGCCAAAATAATTGGAATTCAATATTTGGTGCGGTATTTAGTGATGCTTTTTTAATTTAAGCACACCGAATGCATACGTACATATGTATGTATGTATACACTATACTCTAATATTCTACATTAAGATGGAATTCATTTACTGAATAAAACGTGAGGAATAGGTAAATTAAATATGTTTTGCGTTGTTATAAATAGATTGAAATTAATTTATTAATAAAAACGTAAGGAAATGGATATGTATATACACTTTTTACTGAATCAAAAAAATTATTAAACATGATAATAAAAACTTGGCGCTTTTGTTTTGGAAAAATTGGCTTTTTCTGGTGGCCTGATGCCGCACTGGCTCAGTTGTCGCAAAAGTACACATACATACACGCATTTTTAATTGAAAATAAGTGTGTAGTGGTTAGTATGTATACGTTGCCATCTCCGTACAGCTCACTTCCCCTCGCCTAGCACGCTCGCGTGTTCGCAGTTTGCCCGCGACATTGACTGCGTACACCTCTGCTGTGCATCCCTAGCTTAAAGGACTGCAAAAGCGAATACTCTTGCAGAAAATGAAACAAGAGACATAATACCCTAATTCATAGAGATTCAGTTACTCGAACTAACCCCCGCCGGAAGGATCAAGAGTCTCAAGTTCGACTCCTGATACCAGCGCAAGTTTATCCCCACCCACTCAAAGCACTCTTACAAATCCGAAAGCCTATACCAAAACTATACAGTCCACTAAATCGGCAACCCAAGACAGATTTTACTAGGTACGGCAATGGTTCAGGAACATAATGGCCAAAGATATATGGCAAGAGCACTCATAGACTCCGGATCTGAAGCTACGTTTATATCTGAAAAAGTTCAGAGAAATTTAGATATACCCACCACCCATTCTATGTCAGCCCAAGTAACCGGATTAAACAACGCGGTTTCAGCGACACCAACGAGGATATCCGGAATCACCCTCTGCTCACCATTGAACATAAACTTCAGAATATCGACCCACGCGTTTATTCTAAGTAGTCTCACGGATAATTTACCCTCATACCCCCTCGACCAAAGATGTCCCTCGAAAAGCTCGGCTTCACATTAGCAGATATGCAGTTCTAGACCCATGGATATGTTAATTGGTAGTGATCTGTACCCAAAAGTTATACTCGGTGGAGTTAAGCGAGATATTTTAGGTCCACTCTTTGCCCAAGAGACAGAATTTGGATGGATTTTATCTAGTCCTGTAACCAGGCCGTCTCAATCATCAAACTTAGTTTCATTTTACAATAAAATGACCCCGGATAATCTGCGCACTCGTTTTTGGGAGTTGGAAGAAGTTCCCAGTAAACCCCTGGCCTCTCCATCAGACATCCTTTGCGAAGAAAACTACCAAAGAACGA
>NW_016159276.1:4474-8874 GCF_001687245.7 Rhagoletis zephyria | reverse complement strand
CTAATGTTTCTAGTGATATGGATAGCCCAACGATTGGTAGAAAAGGCAGCGAACGTACAAGAAAAAAGGCAGCGATTTATGAACTAGAAATAGAGAAATATTTGCAGCTACCTCTTATATCCAGACAAGAAGATCCCTTAACTTTGTGGAAGTATAGCCGCAAAGAATTTCCAAATTTGTTTATACTGGCAATGAAGTATCTTCCTCAGTGAACTCGGAAAGAGTATTTAGTGCATCGGGTAACATTTTTGTTGAAAATAGAAATAGGTTGTTGCCCGATAATGCGGAAATGCTTCTTTTCGTAATGAAAGATATACAGATTGTTAACTTTGATTACTAATTAGACACTTTTAAATTGGATTACAAAAATACAAAATCTGGGTTAAATTTCTCAATTGAATCTTCTATAATCGATATCCGGAATCCGGCCGGATATTAGCCAGTATCCGGCCGGATAACCGGATAACCAAAAAACGGCCGGATAGGCCGGATTCCGGATATCTACCGGATACCCGGCACATCCCTATTTCCAAGATTAGAACTCCGTGGAGCCGTTCTGCTAGCTAATTTTTGGATGGAATCATCGATAGTTCTATCATGGTTAAAGAAGCCACAATGTTCCTAAGAATACCCTCGTATCTAATCGAATCACCACAATTACGGAAAATGTCGGAATGAATAACTGGCGCCATGCCGAAAGTCGGAATAATCCCGGTGATCTGGCAAGTCGAGGTTGTACGCCCACGGAACTCATAAATAGCGAACTCTGGAAGTACGGACCCAAATGGCTAAAACTCGAACGAGAACAGTGGCCCACAACTCAAAAACTCTACAGCACAACCCTTGAAGCCAAACCTGTAAAGACTTTCGCAATAACGACCCAAGAGGACATCCTTGAAAGATTCTCCTCACTACCCAAATCCATTCGTGTAATTGCGTATTTATTCATGTTTTGCTCTAATGCCTCACCCAGGAGACGTGAAAAACAATACCCAAGCCGAGAAATAACTCCTAACGAATTCAAAAGGAGACGAACGAAGCTGATTATTTTGACCCAAGAAATTCATTTCCCGGACGTATATGACGCTTTGACCTGAAAGACCCAGATACCCAAGAAAAGTTCACTACTGACACTTAACCCATCAATTGATCCTACGGAGTGATGCGATTTGATAGCCGATTGAGCAATTCCGCGGCATTATCATACAACGAACGTCATCTGATTTTATTACCTTATGGCAGCCATATGACAAAGCTACTGACCCGATTTACTCCCTCAATAACCTTACATGGTGGCAATTCAACTAATTTTGCGAGTCATTCGAACAGAATTTTGGACTCCAAAGTTAAAGACTCTCATAAAAGCAATGATCCATAACTGAAAAACGAACACAAATAATGGCAGGGCTTCCAGCGGAGAGAACAACCCTAACCCGTCCATTTGCCGCCACAGGAATCGATTTCGCTGGACCCTATGACATCAAAAATTACACTGGAAGAGCATGTCTAATAACCAAAGGTTACATCTGTGTATATGTCTGCTTCGCAACCAAGGCAATACACGTCGAACCCGTTAGCGATCTTACGACACAAGCGTTTATGGCGGCATTCGCACGTTTCTTTTCCAGGCGCGGATGCCCCGCCGATCTTTACTCAGACAACGGAACGAACTTCGTAGGAGCTTCACAATTATTNAACGACCCAAGAGGACATCCTTGAAAGATTCTCCTCACTACCCAAAGCCATTCGTGTAATTGCGTATTTATTCATGTTTTGCTCTAATGCCTCACCCAGGAGACGTGAAAAACAATACCCAAGCCGAGAAATAACTCCTAACGAATTCAAAAGGAGACGAACGAAGCTGATTATTTTGACCCAAGAAATTCATTTCCCGGACGTATATGACGCTTTGACCTGAAAGACCCAGATACCCAAGAAAAGTTCACTACTGACACTTAACCCATCAATTGATCCTACGGAGTGATGCGATTTGATAGCCGATTGAGCAATTCCGCGGCATTATCATACAACGAACGTCATCTGATTTTATTACCTTATGGCAGCCATATGACAAAGCTACTGACCCGATTTACTCCCTCAATAACCTTACATGGTGGCAATTCAACTAATTTTGCGAGTCATTCGAACAGAATTTTGGACTCCAAAGTTAAAGACTCTCATAAAAGCAATGATCCATAACTGAAAAACGAACACAAATAATGGCAGGGCTTCCAGCGGAGAGAACAACCCTAACCCGTCCATTTGCCGCCACAGGAATCGATTTCGCTGGACCCTATGACATCAAAAATTACACTGGAAGAGCATGTCTAATAACCAAAGGTTACATCTGTGTATATGTCTGCTTCGCAACCAAGGCAATACACGTCGAACCCGTTAGCGATCTTACGACACAAGCGTTTATGGCGGCATTCGCACGTTTCTTTTCCAGGCGCGGATGCCCCGCCGATCTTTACTCAGACAACGGAACGAACTTCGTAGGAGCTTCACAATTATTTGCCAGACCGACGAGAATTTGTGAAAAACCTTAAAACTCAAGTCACAGCCAGTTATACCCATCAAAACGTCAACTGACACTTCAACCCTCCCGGAGCTCCACACATGGGGTGGGCTATAGGAAGCCGGAGTAAAAAGTTTGAAAACCCGTTTGAAAAAGGTATCAAAAATCCAGAAATTCACCTTTGAAGAATTAGCTACCCTACTAACCCGCATCGAGAGTTGCTTAAACTCACGTTCATTGAGGTCTTCAAGCGATGATCCAACTAATTTGGAACCTTAAACCTAGGACAGTTATAGGTACCCCGATACTCACCCCAGCCGAACCCAACTTGGGCGATGCAAATTTAAGCACCGCGAACCGATGGCAGAAATCGAAAATACTCCACCAGCATTTTTGTAAAAGAGGGAAGGAGGAATACCGAAAGGAACTTCACAAGCGATATATGTAAATGGAAATACCCACAAAGAAACATCGAAGGGGTGACTTAGTCGCCATTAGAAATGGAAACTTACCCCCTAACGAATGGAAACTGGGCCGAATCGAGAAGGCCTATTTCGGTTCGGACAACAAAACCCGAGTGGTGGAAATTCGCACCGCTCAAGGCATAATAATCCGCCCCATCACAAAAGTCGTGATATTGAACACCTATTAACCTACAAGTTTTCTTTCTTTGTAAAAAATTGCTCCAACTAACGTTTCCCGGAACTCCACAGCGAACAGCAGCTTTTGGCGAAGCAGCCCAACCTCCACCATCCGCTGCCTAAGCATGACCAGCAGAATTTCACCCATATCGGATATAGAAACCCTGTCTAAGTGTGCACGACGCTTTCGTGCAACCCTTTCTCCTATACGCGAGGAAGAAGAAAGTGGTATTCACCGCACGGCCCGACCCAAAATCACTAATTCCCACGACAGCCGGTTCTACGTGCCGGAATGACTCGGGTTTTACCCGACCAAGGGCTGTTTCGGCGATCTGACCCAGTTTAGGTCGGCGAAGTATCTCAGAAGTTGTTCGTCCATAGAGCTGCATTCCCTACGTATTCTTCTGCTCAGGGCCGGCATCGAGTCAAACCCAGGGCCAGAAACCTACACCTGCTGTATATGCCAAAGACGACTACACCACAACCCCACCCCAGTCAAGTGCAAAGCTTGCGAGGGTGGAGTCACCTCCGAGTCTGCTCAGGATTACGAACACATCGGCAGTGGACCACGCCGTTTGTGGCCCCCTGCAGCTGAAATAGAGCAGCCTCCACGGCTAACCCCAGTCCACCAGAGAAGCTCCACACAAACACCACAGCACAACAACATAACAATAAAATAGACCACACCACAACCACGACAGACCACAGAACATACGCAACTGCACCACCACCCACGCGCCGCAGCCAACCACTCTTGGTTCCTCCTACAATCTGCACGGTATGTATGAATATTCCGTAATGTGACATCAGTCAAGTGCAACACCTGCCTTGGCTGGTGCCACTTTAGGGCATGTTTAGGTTCAGGTCTGCGCGCCACGCGAGAATGGACGATGAACTTCGAGGGCCCGTGTTGCGCTGCATGGGCGCAAACCCCAACTGCGACGCCACCCACTGCTACCACAGGGCGGCAACCACCACAGCAGCGCACACAGCCAATGGCGTCAAGGGCACACACATCTCTCACACCCCGAATAACAACACGTCTCCCGAACCACATAAAGCTCCTTCAATTTAACTGTAACGGGCCTCAGAGCAAGATCGAGGAGATAGCCGTCTTCATGGGAACGCATGGTATATTGATGGCTGCGGTCCAAGAGACGAAGTTGCACAGCAATTCAACTTTGTTGAATTGTGCCGGGTACAACGTGCACCGTCGAGATCGCGAGCGAGATAATGGTGGT
>NW_016159276.1:3992-4197 GCF_001687245.7 Rhagoletis zephyria | reverse complement strand
TAGAGGCTTCCTCTCTCCCACAGAGGCTCAAACGGTGGTCGGCAGATTATCTGAGTGGTTGACACTCGTCGGTAATGTTGAGAGACAAATCGAGCAAACTTAGAAAAATAAAACAGGGGGTTCCACAGGATGGTGTCCTTTCCCCACTACTGTTTAACTTTTACATTTCAAAGCTCCCTCAACCACCAGAGGGCGTAATAACTTC
>NW_016159276.1:0-3881 GCF_001687245.7 Rhagoletis zephyria | reverse complement strand
CTTTCTCGATTCTTCACTGCAAAGTGCCTAGCCCTCTCCCCTACGAAATCCTCTTCGACCTTCTTCACCACCTGGATGAAGGAGGTCAGGCTACCGCTGGGAATTCACGTCGATGATGCACCAATTCCGACGGTGAATAATCCCAAAATACTCGGAGTAAAATTCGACAGTCTGCTCTCCTTCTCTGCGCACGCAATCGCCATTGTCAATAAAGTACAGAGCCGCAACAAGGTCCTCAAGTCGCTAGCCGGCAGTACTTGGGGCAAAGACAAAGAAACGTTGCTGGCAACATACAAGGCAATAGGCCGGCCGGTTTTGAACTACGCAGCGCCAGTGTGGTCGCCAGGGANGCTGGATGCCTTCCGATGTCGCCAGAACACCACCTGCATGTCGAGGGGAAAATGCTCCCAGTCAAGGAGCATAACATAATGCTGTGCAAGCAGTTTCCGGTTGGGAGCCACAGATGTGGCCACCCAAACAGACAGCTGCTTGCAGAGGAGCCCTCGCCTAGGCACGTCAGGAGGCATCTCTACGAACTGACGGACGAGGTCCAGAGGTTCATTAATCAACCTCTGGACCCGTCAGCATACTGACAGGCTCTGAGCGACATTCACAGGGAGTCAGTCTCGAGTTATGTAGACTCCAGACCTGTGAATGACGTTTCTAAGCACACAACCACCGGACATTGACGAGACGCAGCTTCATCTGCCTCGGGAGACAAGAAGCACAATTGCCCAACTTCGTTCTGGCTACTGCAGCAGGTTAAACTCATACCTGTGCAGACTAAACGCGGATGTGCCAGATGAGTGTCCGGCATGCGGAGAGACCCCTCACGACTCGAAACGTCTCTTCGCATGCCTGGAAAACCCGACCACCCTAACGGCTTTGTCCCTGTGGANACGTTTCTAAGCACACAACCACCGGACATTGACGAGACGCAGCTTCATCTGCCTCGGGAGACAAGAAGCACAATTGCCCAACTTCGTTCTGGCTACTGCAGCAGGTTAAACTCATACCTGTGCAGACTAAACGCGGATGTGCCAGATGAGTGTCCGGCATGCGGAGAGACCCCTCACGACTCGAAACGTCTCTTCGCATGCCTGGAAAACCCGACCACCCTAACGGCTTTGTCCCTGTGGACCGACCCTATGGAGGCTGCACGCTTCTTAGGGCTGCCGTTAGTGGAACTTGACGACAAAGACTGAGGTATTAAACGATCTGGGCGGGGTTGTTGTAGCCGCTACAACAACAACAACAACCCAAGATCACTCACACTCGTCGCCATAAGTACGACCCACACCGCCATGTAGCATGCGATTTATGCAAGAAGGACCATCGCTTGGTGACATGCATAAAGTACACTAACATGAATATTCATGAGAAGTACAACCCAGTCATCAGGACCCACTATTGCATAAATTGCTTCGCCAGGTCGCACAAGACACAAAACTGTACAAGTGAGAAGAGATGTTCAACGTGCAATGGAAAACACCGTTCTTCCCTTCGCGGCCACCCAAGATTCAACACCAAGGTGGACACAAAACACCAGAAAAAAGAAAAAAAACTCACGCTCCACCCGCTAATGCTAAAATACCGTCATTACTGGCCAAGCAGACCTTAATACCGACGGCAATCGTGCGGCTCAAGCAGGACGGCATATGCCATAAGGTTCGACCCTTAATAAACCCGACCCAAAAATTTACAACCGTTGCACATGATCTGGTAAAAAAGCTCATCGTATATGCAACATGCAACTGGGTTCACTAACGGATGACAAATTTTCGCATGGAGTGTAACAGTTTAATCAGTAAGGATCTGCCCAAACAGCCATATGAGCGGGACTTAAGTGGCGAAGTAAAAAACCGATTCGATCACTTAGTCCTCGCTGACGTCTAATGGAAACCTCATTTTGGAATGAGGAGCCGACGTTTACCCACTCATCCTCAGAAGCGGAGTGTTCAATCCGGACAATGGCATGGTCGTAGCCCAGAACACAGTATTTGGTTGGACTCTAACCCTAACTTCGCTACTGAATGATTTTAACCAATTTAAATTAACTGAGTTATATATGTATATCCACCCCACTAATTTCAAATTTATTCGCAGATATTGCAAGGCGGCCGCGATGTTTATTCCAAATAAACACATCCCTGCATTATCCTCCTATACTCCGAAAAGCGAAGGAAGGATAATGAAGGAATGAAAAACCGCTCTTGCTAAATGAGCAGCTCCGACTCCACCATCAACCGACGTCAGCAGATGTCGCATCATCCACTCCACATTCACACACACATAAATTCACACTAACTATTGTAAATAAAACACTTTGACATTTAACTTCACCACCTCTGTAAACACACCACACTTGTAATACACACCCACACATACTTGTCAATTTTACTTTGATGTGAAAAGACACAATCGTACGAAATTTCGCCCCCAGCGGACGTGTCCGAACAGCCCCTCGATTTTATCAATAAAACCATACGCAATTTGTAAATCGAATTAAAAAATACTGTGTGTTCTTTTTTTAATAGAGTGGAACTAGTGTTAATATGTGGTAAGCTATCTGCCATATAAAAAACCAAGGGCCTAAAGTGTTCATGGTCCTCCATCGCCTTACTGAATGGCACCTATAAAGGAAAACAAACAGAAGAAAAAAAGTGTATACAGTCCACAAACAACAACGACAATAAAAGTATAACGTTGCACATTTCGTAGATATATATTTATATTATTATGTAAAAACTGAAAAAAGCAAGTTATACCATTTTAAGTGAACCGAGTGACGCTTACCTCAAGACAAAAAGTAAAAATAAAAAATTACATATATACTTACATAAACACAAATCAACAATAACAGTGTACAAAGTCACATATGTAACAAAATAATTCGGGCGCGCCGCGTAAAAAACCGACAAGAACATAAACTTAAATAAAAACCTAATTTATCCATCAAAAACAACATAAGTCAACAATCAACTGAACACCCACTATAGAAGGAAGCACTGAATCGGAGCGAGACTCAGCGAGGGAATCTATCAACGAGGTAGAAAGGAAGGACGATCCGGAAAACAGTTTTACCCCAAAACTGAACCCAAAATTGTACTCCATATACCCCCTCAACACCAAAGTGAGTTGTTTCGAACACATTTAATTTGGCATACATGCATAGAGCATTTACATATAAGTATATATTGCCGAAAATTTCAAAAAAAAATACCGATATTTGCTGAAATTTGGAAAAAATGTGCATATAAATGTACATATTTACATACATAAATATACATATCAGTAAAAACTTTACGGTTCCAAAAAACTGTTTGAACAAAAAAAATCGTATGTACATTAGACTGCATCACCAAAAAAAGTTGCGGTCCACCAAAATATTTCGGAAAAATATTAAGATTTAAGCGAGCTGGACCGATTTGAAAATACCTCAAAAAATGAAGTTTTTTATGAATAAAAATAGTTTCTTAAAGAACGCGTTGAAAAAAGTCCCCTCAGATGACAAATTAGATTAAGCTTAAAAAATCTGCATAAAAATATTTAAAAATCTTTTCAACGGAATCGTAATAATGAGATTTTCGCGGCTGTTTTTTTACATTTTTCAAAGATTGGTTTACGAAAAACTTGAATAACTGGGCCAAAAATGTTCTGATTTAGACTTATGGGATCTCAGTAGAAAGTTATTTTGACACTGTTTTTATTTCTGGCCAAAAAAACGTTATTCGTGTTCCATCTTGTTTTTTTCGAATACCAACACATCTTAATTCAACTTTGAATGACGTTCGTTCATCCTACCTTTCTCTTCCATCTTTTGAATGAGCTTAAAAGGGTGAGAAAATACCTTTCCAATGACTCCTCTTAAGTCTAAATCG
>NW_016159275.1:90002-91535 GCF_001687245.7 Rhagoletis zephyria | reverse complement strand
TTAAATAAACGTTCAAAGAGCTTAGTTTAGTTGAAATGTGTGTTTTCTGTTCACTTGTATTTGNTCTGAGCGAATTTTTATTATTTGACAGTTTTACTATTTCGGTTGTCTAATGGAAAATAAACAAATTATTCATAAACATGTTCCTCATCGTTAAATAATGAAATTAATAAAATTTAAATTAAATAAACGTTCAAAGAGCTTAGTTTAGTTGAAATGTGTGTTTTCTGTTCACTTGTATTTGTTTGAAATGGTTTGTTATCGTACATTTGGTTAGGTGAAATTTTCAACTTTAACAACAAATTACTCGTAAACTATGAGTTTCCTCGCCGTCCGGTTTTCAGTTTTGTGATGTGTACGACCCCCTCTACACCCCCCATAAAGTCATTTTGTTCAAAGTGTGGTGCACTCGCGAAGTCAACCCAAACAATGTTTTGTGCCATGTCATTCCATCTCAAACATACTGTTTTAGCATGTCGTTGCTACTTAGCTAAGCTGTTGTTCGCTGTTGTGCTTCTGTAGCATATTTTTAATACTGTTTGATCCTGCCTTAGATGAAAATATATACAGGTTTTTAATTAGACAATTCTTTAAAGCATTTTACTATAATAGGTGCTTAGATTTACAAAATCTCTTCCCGTATATAAAATGTAATTAATAATGCTGACTATAGGTGCGTTTGTTTAAAATATCCAGTAAAAACCAACCAACGGCGAAATGTCACCACTTCTCTCACAAGAGAAAAATGTCCAAACCGGTACGCGAACAGAAAATTTGCAGAAACATGCAAGTTAGACGAACAGCTGATATATATATTTTTTTTTAATTCAAACGTGTAAAATGTAAAACGTACGAAAACTCGTTACAAAATGGTATCCTGACGCAGTTTATTGATTAAACAAATAACTACTTACTCCTTACAAGTTTAATTAGTCGCATTTGGACATTTTTAACTTAAAAACCATTAAATTCAATTTTGTGATTTGCGTAAATTCAATATATAATATAATTTTTATTGACTTTAAAGGTTAGCATTAGCAGAATGCAATGCATTTACTAACACCCAGGTGCGAACTCGAAACTTCTAAGTTTGTTGTAATTTCCCTTCCCAGAAAACGTATTTAAGTCGGTTACCCTGATTCTATGGAAGAGATCCCACGTAGTATTGCACTGCGTCAAGATCAAGGGAAAGATATTATAAAACCTGTACAGCCTCTAATGCGTGAAATATCAATGAAAACGAGGATTGCTTTTTTTGTTACGGGAGTTGCTAAGCGTACTACCCGGAAGTTTAAGATCCTATCTAGATGATATTGTACCAGGCATTAATTACTCTTTGAACGATAAAACCCCAACAAGCAATACAATCAATACTTTAGGGTTATTGTGCTCATTGTTAGCAAGTAACACACCTTCATATTTTTTCCAACCACATATTCCTTTAATGGTACCACTTATCGTTAATGCAGTGTTTGACTCGTTTTATAAAATTTCCACAGAAGCGCTTCAAGTGTTACAAGAACTTGTAAAAAG
>NW_016159275.1:86912-87898 GCF_001687245.7 Rhagoletis zephyria | reverse complement strand
TGGCAGGCGCAAAGTTTGTTTACTCTGTTTTATTAACGAAATATATAAAATAAAAGTGAATAAATGATTTGGTTTGCATAAAATAATAACCGGAGACGTTTTAATAGTGTTTTAAAGGTGGAAACTGGTGATTTTGTGCATTTTTGTCGTGGTAATTGCTCATAGAAAACAACGAAATTTAACAAAAGTTTTTTGTTTATAACTTTTAAATGGTTAATAATATTAGCCCTCCCCTCCAGATTGTTAATAGGGGGGCCGAAAAGCGTCGTTTGGTACCCCTCCCGACTTTTCCGAACCTTTTTTAGGGGTTGTGACCCTACACTAGAGAATTACCGTTACCAGTTTTAGTCCGAGAATTTTTTGCTGGTAAATGTGTCAAACCATCAGCTGTAGTGTGTTTGGCAACCAAATTGTAAACAAAAGAAAAGTGCACTCTGCTAATTCATGTTGAAAAGTATTTAATTACTTCTTTAAGTGGATTCTAATTAATTTGAAAGTATTTTTGGTTATTTACATGTGAGAGCTGAGCGTGCTTACATAAAAAATAAGCAAAAATTTACAACCAAAAATGGAGGTTATGTTGAAGTTGACAGAAGTTACCATTTTTTACTAGAAAGCGATCCCGTACTTTTCAATGTTACTCTCTCGCTCTGAGCGAATTTTTATTTTTTGACAGTTTGACTAGTCCGAGTCCGAGGAATACGGGATTGCACCTTTCATTGGAAGAATGGAATGGAAAGTACATTCATGCCCGAGAGATTACGCAATCGCAGGTAAGAAGGTGCAAAAAGTAGTAAATCTAATTTGCAATTAACAGTAAGGGCCGTTTGCACCATGTCTAGTTAACGCTAACTGGAGGTACATCCTTCAGTTAAGCACGTTAACTGCTTTATCGATCACATGTTATATGATGGGTGTCGATAACGTCGATAAAGATGTTTAACTGGGAGTTAGAATTAACTAGACATGGTGCAAACGGCCCAAAG
>NW_016159275.1:83600-86899 GCF_001687245.7 Rhagoletis zephyria | reverse complement strand
AGGTTGCAAAAAGTAGTAAATCTAATTTGTAATTAACACTAATTATTTTTTCTCCTTTCAGGTTCCGAAAATTGAGCCTCGGCTTAGAAAATTAAGCATCTGGATCCCACCAAAGGCTTATGGCGTATATGTGTATATATGTATACACGTAGGCATCCTACCAATTTGACTTGCCTTCTTTTTTGTTTGGTGGCAGAATACCGATCTCCCACGAAGGGACTTATTTCAAACTTAGTGGGTAATGGAACTACAGGAACTTGCATAGGCCGTAAACCTTTTTACAAGTTCTTGTAACACTTGAAGCGCTTCTGTGGAAATTTTATAAAACGAGTCAAACACTGCATTAACGATAAGTGGTACCAATAAAGGAATATGTGGTTGGAAAAAATATGAAGGTGTGTTACTTGCTAACAATGAGCACAACAACCCTAAAGTATTGATTGTATTGCTTGTTTAGGGTTTTATCGTTCAAAGAGTAATTAATGCCTGGTACAATATCATCTAGATAGGATCTTAAACTTCCGGGTAGTACGCTTAGCAACTCCCGTAACAAAAAAAGCAATCCTCGTTTTCATTGATATTACACGCATTAGAGGCTGTACAGGTTTTATAATATCTTTCCCTTGATCTTGACGCAGTGCAATACTACGTGGGATCTCTTCCATAGAATCAGGGTAACCGACTTAAATACGTTTTCTGGGAAGCTAAATAAATTACAACAAACTTAGAAGTTTCGAGTTCGCACCTGGGTGTTAGTAAATGCATTGCATTCTGCTAATGCTAACCTTTAAAGTCAATAAAAATTATATTATATATTGAATTAACGCAAATCACAAAATTGAATTTGATGGTTTGGAAGTTAAAAATGACAAAATGTGACTAATTAAACTTGTAAGAAGTAAGTAGTTATTTGTTTAATCAATAAACTGTGTTAGGATACCATTTTGTAATGAGTTTTCGTACGTTTTACATTTTACACTTTTGAATGTAAAAAAATATATCAGCTGTTCGTCTAACTTGCATGTTTCTGCAAATTTTCTGTTCGCGTACTGTTTTGGATATATTTCTCTTGTGAGAGAACTGGTGACATTTCGCCGTTGGTTGGTTTTTTTTGGAGATTTTAAACAAACGCACCTATAGTCAGCATTATTAATTACATTTTATATACGGGAAGAGATTTTGTAAATCTAAGCACCTATTATAGTAAAATGCTTTAAAGAATTGTTTAATTAAAAACCTGTATATATTTTCATCTAAGGCAGGATCAAACAGTATTAAAAATATGCTACAGAAGCACAACAGCGAACAACAGCTTAGCTAAGTAGCAACGACATGCTAAAACAGTATTGTGACGAATACTGCGGCAACGCGAAGCGAACAACGAGAAATAGGCAGAATGTTCGAGGAATGACGTAGAATGTTCCACAAAGAGAAACGTCAAGTTGGATGAACACTGCGAACAGCGAGAGAAAGAGAATGAACGATAAACTTCAGAACGTTCTAGAGTTGTTGCCATAAGTACGAGCGCAGGTATATAAGGACGCCGCCACAGCGAAGTGAGTTAGTTACAAGTCAGCAAGCTACAAGTAAAGTGAGCGGAGAAGTGAGTTGCGAATAAGCAAGCTATAAGTTTAATTGTGTTAACAAGTAGTAAAGCGTTGTTATTGCTTCAACAAGTATTCTAAAGTGTTTTTACTGTATTAGCAAGTATTGTAAATTGTTTGTTGTACAATAAAGTTAAGTGTACTACAATTTGGTCATCGTTAGCATTTATTTAACAATCCAGCGATACGAGCCCCAGTATATTTGGGAAATCCGTCAAGGTTTCGAGGATAATCGTAGCAATTGGTGTCAGAAGTGGGATTGTTAAATAAATCCCGAAGGAGAAACTACTAAAAATGTCGAAAATTCAGGACTTAAAAAATGAGGGGCTGAAGCAGGAGTTGGAAAAGCGTAATTTGGCCACCTCCGGAAGAAAAGTGGAATTGTTATCCCGGTTGCGAAAGGCTATGGAAGCTGAAGGCATCGACGTGGACAAATACGACTTCCAAGGTAAACCCGACGATACATCCGCAAAGGACGAACAGAACGATGAGGCTGCATGTTCGTCGAAGGATGTGCAACAGACGTCCGGGAAGGTTGAAGAACAGCAAAAGGCTCCTTCGACATCAACAGTTATGGACATGAACACGTTATTGGCTGCCATGTCACAGATGATGCAAGCACAGGATACACGCATGTCAGAGATGTCATCACAGCTGTCATTTGAGATGCAAACACAGTCGTCAGATGTTTCATCGCAGATACAAGCGCTGGAGACACGTATATCAGCAGCGGTATCAGCACAGATGTCATCCCAACTGGAAGCACAGGATGCAAAGATTGTACAAATACAGGAAAAATCGAAGAGAGACAGGACAAAGTCGAGGCTAAGATGGGCGAGTTAGAATGTCGACTCCGAGACTTGCAGTTGAATCGTCCAGCCGCTTCGACGAACGCTTCCAAGGTAAAAACTCCATCCATTGACGGGACGACTCCTTTCCAGGTCTTTAAGCTCCAGTTCGAGAAGACAGCTACAGCAAATCGTTGGAGTATGGAGGATAAATCTGCTGCTCTGTCCGTGGCATTAAAAGAACCTGCAGCGGAAATCTTGCGGACCATTCCCGACTGTGAAAGGAACAATTATAATTCATTGATGGGGGCCGTGGAAAGACGCTATGGTAGCGAGCACAGACGACAGATCTGCCAGATGGAGCGATTGCAGTGCAAGTTCCAGTGCGCTCAACAATTTAGCAGGACGCAAACGCAGGGCTGAAGGAGACGAAACCAACTCCAATCAGTCGTTAAACTAAAACGAGCCAGCAGCAAGGGGCGCGCGCTGGCTCCCGCAATTGAATGCCCCATAATCTCCGTCTCGCGAATTGGCAGAAAAGCGAGCAACGTTACTGTTGGTGGATATGTGGACGGACATGAGCGAGTACTAACTGTGGATACGGGCGCATCACATTCCATCATTCGATCTGATTTGGTCACTAAAGAGGTAAGGCCATTACCTGGAGCAAGGTTGGGGACAGCAACTGGTGCGGACACCCAAGTTGTAGGAGAGGTAACATGTAAAGTCGCAATAGGGAATGTGACGGTGTTACACAAGTTCATAGTCGCGGCGATTATGGATGAAGTCATCATTGGATTAGACTTCTACCTTAATCAAGGTATGCAGATCAACATGAAGAACAGGATTATGACGTATAACAACATGGAAGACTTGTAACTAACTCACTTCGCTGTCGTGGCGTCCT
>NW_016159275.1:82155-83575 GCF_001687245.7 Rhagoletis zephyria | reverse complement strand
CAGCAAGCTACAAGTAAAGTGAGCGGAGAATTGAGTTGCGAATAAGCAAGCTATAAGTTTAATTGTGTTAACAAGTAGTAAAGCGTTGTTATTGCTTTAACAAGTATTGTAAAGTGTTTTTACTGTATTAGCAAGTATTGTAAATTGTTTGTTGTACAATAAAGTTAATTGTACTACAATTTGGTCATCGTTAGCATTTATTTAACAATCCAGCGATACGAGCCCCAGTATATTTGGGAAATCCCGCACGGTTTCGAGGATAATCGTAACAGTGGCTGAATTTCTTTATTCATTCTGAACGTTTGGAATAAACTTTTCTGTTTATTTATTCTTTAGAACGTTCCTGATGATATGTTGATGTATATTTCAAACGCATTCTGTTTATTCCGGCTGTGAAATGGGATTATCCGGAATGTATAAAGAAGCGCAGCCAGTATGTTTGAGATGGAATGACATGGCACAACACATTGTTTGGGTTGACTTCGCGAGAGTGCACCAGCCTTTGAACAAAATGACTTTATGGGGGGTGTACACATCACAAAACGGAAAACCGGACGGCGGGGAAACTCATAGTTTACTTTTGTAATTTGTTGTTAAGGTTGAAAATTTCACCTAACCAAATGTACGATAACAAACCATTTCAAACAAATACAAGTGAGCAGAAAACACACATTTCAACTAAACTAAGCTCTTTGAACGTTTATTTAATTTAAATTNATATATATGTTGGTATAACAAAATATTTAAATACCTTTGGACTGGAGTGGCCTGGTAGCTGCTGCGCTCGCGTTGATCTTCTAAACCGAAGTGAAGTACAGGACTTGCGGGATTTTAAATCGGACCGCCGGACAACCGATATTAAGGGGAAACTTAACGAAGGTTTATTGTCCGGAGGGAAACTTTAGTTAACGGCGCGAATTAATATTAGTACGTGTGCACATGTATGTGTGTGTACATGTGCACATATGCCAACATTAGGGCGGGTCGCAAAAATCAAGAAATATTTAGGGTGAAGGCCTAAACATGGCGGTCACCTTGTNTGTGTACATATGCACATATGCCAACATTAGGGCGGGTCGCAAAAATATAGAAATATTTAGGGTGAAGGCCTAAACATACTGGCCCTCTTGCGGCAAGCAACATCCAACATTTATGCAGCAACTACCAGATCAACTATATACATGTCCAAACAAAATATTATAAAAATTCATAAAAAATGTGTTTCTCTGGTTTCGTTGGAGAGTGGCCAGATTCCTCGTTCGTCGTCCCGCATCGTTTCACTTGCGTTCTCCTAAGTTGCTGCTTGAGGGGAATGGATGTAAAGTATAAGAGTAAAGAGACGTGGACATTTTCAAGTGCACTTTTATTGAGAAGAAGAAAGATTCATAAAAATAAATTTCAAAAATTCATATGTAGAACT
>NW_016159275.1:54998-80468 GCF_001687245.7 Rhagoletis zephyria | reverse complement strand
AAAGTATAAGAGTAAAGTGACGTGGACATTTTCAAGTGCACTTTTATTGAGAAGAAGAAAGATTCATAAAAATAAATTTCAAAAATTCATATGTAGAACTTGATTCGATCAGAAAAGTTATAAATATAGATGTATTTGTATATGTTTATGCTCTGGTAACGCCAGAGAGTACCCTTCCGAAGATGGTGCTCTGAGCTAGCAGAGGCCCAAAGGAGTTTGGGAGTATACCCGGCAGGATTACGTCGGCGTAAACGTCAATGCCGAGGACTAGGCGAATGGGCGTCGAACTATAGAAATGTGGGTCGGCCAACCGAATGTACTGGTATGCTGTGGCGACGGCAGGATCTACGTTGCTGGCTGGCGATACGCGGTGGTAGTTTATCTTAACCGTCGCGTAGGTCGCCATACGTTTATTATCGCCGTGCTTTCCTCGAAGGCATAAGACGCAACCCGTTTGATTTCCGACTCGCGTCTGTTCCAGCCTCAACTCCCGAGCTAGGTCCGCTGAAATTATCGTGGTGGCGCAGCAACTATCGATGAGAGCGCGGACTGAATGAAGGCGCCCCATCGCCTCGACTTTTACCACTGCTGTCGACGCGATAGCAATCATAGGGCTCAATGTTGGACCCGCGGTATCGTGTTGTCCCAGGACCCCGTTGCGGAACATGTTGGGTGTGACTGGCGGAATCTAGGAGCAAGCCACTCTTCGCCGTCGCTGAATTTTGCATCGTGACCCAAGACGCCGTGTATGCTCCCGGTCTTCTAAGTTGTCGCGTTCATGTTGGGGCAGGGGTCAAAAAGACTTGGTTTCCGATCCCCTATTCGTGGCCGGGCGAAGAGGCCTAGTCTCCGCTCCGGACTCACATAAATCGCTCTGTTCATTTTCTGGACGAAGAGGCCTAGTCTCCGTTCCAGAGTCAGGCGCAAATGGATATCGCACAATCAGCGTTTTCTTCTTTTTCTACTTGAACGCTCCAAGGCTTGCTGGTTTCATTCTCTGACCTCCATGAGTCTCTATATTCATCGATATGGAGGGTCGAAAGGTGCCTCTCGTTGCATTGACGGCATCTCGCATCGCTAGTACAATTTTCGGTTTTGTGGTCCATAGAGAGACAGTTGCCGCAGAAACGTCCTAGCAGCGCCTCCAGTAGCCTCTCTTCTGTTGTCTTGGCTCGATAAATTGGGCACAGACGAATTGAGCTACCCATTTTTTCCTGAAATATTTCCTCTTTTAATTTTGTTTTTCAACTTGTTCGCCGTTGATTCTCTTTTTTATTGTTGGGTGGCGAGTGAATAAGATGGGAATTATTTAAGCATTTGGCATAAGAAAGAATCGTTTGTTAATTGCAACAGGATTGGTCAGTCTGAACGTGGCATTATTTTCTATCAATTGCCCTTCTCCAACTAACGCGTGTAGATATGGCTTAATCCAAGTTTGCAACCCACGAAAATGACAAGTGGATCGCACAAATGCCATACATTCCATTGTGCAGGGATGCATGGGCAGAGTTAAATTTGAATTATACCGAAGACTATAACGTTGCAGTTATTATTTAGAGGTGCCAAAGTTAAGTGCACTTGTGAAACTGATTATTTTCATTATGACTTCATCTAATAATATTCGTAATTGGCATTTAAACTTCATTGATTAAAAGTGGCGAAAACGTATTAATATACACTTGGAGAGTTTTTAGCCGTTCTCGCAACCCTACAACTAGCCTGCCACCCAAACAAATTTTGGATGCCACTGTAGGTGATACTCGGCTAAAAACAGGGCTTTTAGATTTTATTACATATGTCTTATTCCCTTTTGAATTTTACGTAAAAATATGTGAAATAACTACAAAAAGTTAGTGCATTGATATATCCTCATGGCAATGCCTCTTGAAGTGAGTAAAATGCATTTATGTTAGCAAAGCTAACGATTAAGAATGATTAATCGAATGGTGCGATGGTATGCATCAACATATGTTTTTTCCATTTGTGGAACGTATGTAGATGTGAATTTATACACCCGTACTAGGATGCCACTACGTTCTGGCATGGGTTTAGAACATTTTAGAAGAGTGTTTAATCTACTCCTCCAGTGCGTTTTATTAAAAAATCTACTCTATAATAAAGTTTTAATTCATATTAATATTTAGGTATGGATGACGATGATCTTGATGAAAATGGGTCAATACATTGACAATATTTGAATATTCTGTCTATATATGTATTTATAAGTAAATCAAAATTCGAAAGAGCTATTTACTGTTTAAGTTAAAGGTTATTACTTTGATCATTATGTGAAATATTCCAATTTTGAGATATTGCGAATGTGAAAAAGGTGACACCCGACTACTACGAAAATTTGTTTTTACCCAATTGTTAGAGTGGTGCGTACTAAATAATTTTAGTAATCCGAGCCCTGTTTCACACATATGACAATGAAGGAAATTCATTCACATCAGTTGCGATCCCGTACGAGTCCGGACTAGTCAGAAATAGTCAGAATCCTTCAGATTTTACTGGAAATCGATCCCGTACTCGGTTATCTGACTATTGAGAGGACAAAAAGAGAATAAATACGGTTCTCTCTCTGTCAGAAGTTACCAGTTTTAGTCCGAGAATTTTTTGCTGGTAAATGTGTCAAACGATCAGCTGTAGTGTGTTTGGCAACCAAATTGTAAACAAAAGAAAAGTGCACTCTGCTAATTCATGTTGAAAAGTATTTAATTACTTGTTTAAGTGGATTCTAATGAATTTGAAAGTATTTCTGGTTATTTACATGTGTGAGTTTAGCGTGTTTACATAAAAAATAAGCAAAAATTTACAACCAAAAAATGGAGGTTATGTTGAAGTTGACAGAAGTTACCATTTTTTACTAGAAAGCGATCCCGTACTTTTCAATGTTACTCTCTCGCTCTGAGCGAATTTTTATTTTTTGACAGTTTGACTAGTCCGAGTCCGAGGAATACGGGATTGCACCTTTCATTGGAAGAATGGAATGGAAAGTACATTCATGCACGAGGGATTACGCAATCGCAGGTAAGAAGGTTGTAAAAAGTAGTAAATCTAATTTGAAATTAACACTAATTATTTTTTCTCCTTTCAGGTTCAGAAAATTGAGCCTCGGCTTAGAAAATTAAGCATCTGGATCCCACCAAAAGCTTATGGCGTATATGTGTATATAAGTATACACGTAGGCATCCTACCAATTTGACTTGCCTTTTTTTTGTTTGGTGGCAGAATACCGATCTCCCACGAAGGGACTTATTTCAAAGGTAGTGTGTAATGGAACTACTGGAACTTGCATAGACCGTAAAACTTTTTACAAGTTCTTGTAACACTTGAAGCGCTTCTGTGGAAATTTTATAAAACGAGTCAAACACCGCATTAACGATAAGTGGTACCAATAAAGAAATATGTGGTTGGAAAAAATATGAAGGTGTGTTACTTGCTAACAATGAGCACAATAACCCTAACGTATTGATTTTAGTATTGCTTGTTGGGGTTTTATCGTTCAAAGAGTAATTAATGCCTGGTACAATATCATCTAGATAGGATCTTAAACTTCCGGGTAGTACGCTTAGCAACTCCCGTAACAAAAAAAGCAATCCTCGTTTTCATTGATGTTTCACGCATTAAAGGCTGTACAGGTTTTATAATATCTTTCCCTTGATCTTGACGCAGTGCAATACTACGTGGGATCTCTTCCATAGAATAGGAAGCTAAATAAATTACAACAAACTTAGAAGTTTCGAGTTCGCACCTGAGTGTTAGTAAATGCATTACATTCTGCTAATGCTAACCTTTAAAGTCAATAAAAATTATATTATACATAATTAGCACTAGCACTTTTATGTTTTTAAACATTTTGCTACCAGTTATGGCCAAAGCAATTGGAGAGAAATTGCTTTTATTTGTTAGCCACTGGGTAATGGCAAACATCATGTGTAGTTAATTTAAAAACAAACGAAGCCAAAAAGTAGATTTAGCTTGTAAGCTTATAGTAGCAAACTATTTATATTGAGGTGTAACACACAAAACATACAAATACAAAGTAGTAGGGAAGTTGCAAACACGTGCTGGGAACATTTTTTCCAGCACGAACTTGTGAGTGGGATTGCGGCCCACGGGTGCTTTTTGTCAACAATAATTTGCATCAGCAATTTAAAAATGTACAATCTTCCTGCGATTTACTAAGGAAAGATGTATATTTGTTTACTTAATTAATTTAATTAATTCCAATGATTTGAAAAGTATTGGTATGAAACAGCTATGTTCGTCATCAAAAAAGCAATCGACGAAGGAAACTACGTATAGATTCCACTTTGTTTCTCAGTTGAAGTAATAAATTAGTTATTATGTTCGAAATGCAGCCGTGGACGCCGATTTAACTGTAGCCACTGTATAATCCAAATGAGTTTTTAACAGTCTTTATTTCATGGTATAGGTTCCAGTCTGGTTTGCGAGTCCCCATTCCAGCTGACGTTTCTGTTCGGGGCAGTATCCTGGTCTTCTTTTGGACTCCATCATCTTCCTTGTCGGAAATTTCGTTGGTCTGGTAATCAAGTTTTATGTTTTTAACCTTTTTTTGTTAACCGTTTATTTGATAACTAATTGATTTGTGTTTTTTTTTAAAGGCCTCCGAAAAGAAATACATAATATGGATACCTTGACCACCGCGAGAAGTTATTCAACAATCTTTTCTCCATCGAACCGCAGTGGACCCTAAATTATGTGAGTTTTGAAATATTATAATGACTGCTAATTTCCCTTAAAAAAAATTTACCTTTTAAACTTCGGGTGGGGCATTTGCTTAAACTTGCAACTAAATACAAATTCATTAACCCTGGAACACCAATCATGTTTTTAATAAGTAAACACTAATTATCTGTCGAATCGCCTGATAAGTATTTAGCACTGGTATTTTTTTTATGTTTTAAATGTTTATCCTCAAAGAGTTTTCGATATGTTTTTAATATAATAATTTCTAACTAAAATAAAGCAAACGTTATGCGGTTAAGTTGTGGTTTAAATAATGAAATTTCAATTTCAAAAAATGAATTTTCAAGAAACTTCACCACAAAACTAAGACCAGCAAAGTTGCGAATAATTTGCGCGGAATCCGAAAGATTTTTAAAGTATATTTCGTGAATTCGTTCGGTAAACTTGCTGATCTTCGACCGCTTGCCTCTCAGTCTGAGGCGGAGTAGTTCGCTACTTCTGCAATTTTAATTGTGGATTCAGATCTGAGGATGGTCGTTTTTGTGTAACCAGATCAACCCGACGTAACCCGAGTAAGAATCATCACCAAAAATACAAAAAAAAAAAACGAAAAGATACTCCTTTTTTGTAAAATTATGACAAGTTAGGCGTGGAATCCCACCGATTACCTGGAAGTGGAATGTTGTGGTAAAAGGAAGTGGAATAATCTATAGGTGAAGAAGGCAATTTTATAAGGTGGTTGTTGTAGGTTGACAACTCGCCCCAACCTAGATTCAGTTGGGGGTAGATTGTCTTCCCTGTCAGTCGTTTTGTCTCGCGCGTCCGACAAGAAAGCCTTGAATTCGGATCGTAAAGAACGCGAAGCTCCGACAAAATTTGTACCATTGTCGGAGTAGACATTTTTCGGGCATCCTCTTCTAGACACAAATCGAGCAAATGCTGCTAGAAAGGATGGGGTACTAAGATCACTCGTAGCTTCTAAATGAATCGCTTTAGTAGTGAAACAAACGAATAGGCAAACATACCCTTTGGATATTCGACAACCTCTGCCGCGGTAGCTTTTGATCTCAAAAGGTCCGGTAAAGTCTACTCCCGTATTCGTGAACGCGCGCGTAAACGTAGTGCGTTCCTGAGGAAGAGTTCCCATAATTTGCGTCTGAGGTCGTTTTTTGTAGATCGTACAGGTCTTACAATTGTGGATGGTAGACCTAATCATGTTTTTATCCTGGGAATGCAGTACTGGGTACGGATAAGGCGTAGCATGAGTTGATTTTCTCCGTGCAAGGAAACTTGGTGAATCAACAGGGCGATAAGACGAGACAATCTGCAATTATACGGGATAATTATGCTCCGAGGCGACCTCCAGCCCTGATGATGTTGTGCTTGTCGACGAACGGCCAATATAACTCTTAAAAGCTATTTCTTATGACCGCACTTGATCGTTTTCAAACAACGAAACTATTTTTTGCAAATGAAATCAAAAATATCAAATCACCAAAGAAAGAAAACGATTGTGTCCACAATTCAAAAAAGTCACGCAGGATTGTATTTGTAAAATTATATATATAACAGACTTTATTTAAATTATAGGTTTTTTCCAGCAATGATTTGTGGAATATGTCAAACACTTATTTATCTAAATATGTGTACATAAACTCGCCACCCAACTGTGCAAATGAATATTCGTATATATGTATATGATATAATTCTTGAGATCAATAAAGTTTCAAATATCAATATGTGCAAATCAAAATGTTGGCAGATTCAACAATCTAAAAATGACTTTGTGAAAGGGCGCGAGTGATTAAAGCAAATTAAAGGGCTGATTAATAAGGCTTGCTACAAACATTGAGGTTATTTATCCTCCAAACAATGATAAGTGAATTGTGTCAAAAAATTAGTGCAACACAAGTTAATAATTCGTTCAATCTATTATGACAAAGTGTTTTAATTAAAGCTACGATAAAAACACGGAAACCAATATGTTGCAAATAAACTTGAATTAATGAGACACTTTTTGTCATGCGTGTATGTGCACTATAAACCAATACTAGCCTTTTATGTCACTCGCGGATGGACTGAATCAGCTTAATTATTTGAAGAAAGAAACTACTTCACAAGTGCGCAGTTTTCACAACATCACCCGCGTGAATCTCGTTTGCACTCGCGTTTATACGTATAGTATGTGAATTTATTTTGGAGAAAATAGAAATTTTCATAGTTTTCTAAACAAAGTGCACCGAAAATATAACCACGTACCTTGTATTATTGACTGGTGTTTTTGTAGTGCCAAATATCGCTGGCGCAAGCGGTGCGTTTTCGCAGGAGCAGTTTGTTGTGGCACAAAAACTTGACACTGGCACAGATGCTGGCGTGCTGGTGAATTTTGGATGTGGAAAATACGCTTTGTTGAATGTAATGGACTGTATGTGGCTTGGTGAATATAGCTGAGTAGCAGGAATCACTTTGGAAATAATGGTGCTTGTAATTTTAAATCGGTCGGCAGCGATGGACCAAATGTTTAAACGAGGGCGGTTGCGAATCACGCTCCGGTGTAAATAGAGCAGAAAGAAATAAATAGAACCAAGCTATTGTGATTTTAGTGTTAATTCAATACAGGGTCAATTTATTTCAATATATATATATATATAACTTGGTATAACAAAATATTTAAATACTTTTGGACTGGAGTGGCCTGGTAGCTGCTGCGCTCGCGTTGATCTTCTAAACCGAAGTGAAGTACAGGACTTGCGGGATTTTAAATCGGAAAGCCGGACAACCGATATTAAGGGGAAACTTAACGAAGGTTTATGGTCCGGCGGGAAACTTTAGTTAACGGCGCGAATTAATATTAGTACGTGTGCACATTTATGTGTGTGTACATATGCATATATGCCAAAATTAGGGCGGGTCGCAAAAATATAGAAATATTTAGGGTGAAGTTCTAAGCATTTTCAAATTCATTAGAATCCACTTAAACAAGTAATTAAATAACTTTCAACATGAATTAGCAGAGTGCACTTTTCTTTTCTTTACAATTTGGTTGCCAAACACACTACAGCTGATCGTTACACATTTACCAGAATGTACCAACACAAAATTCTCGGACTAAAACTGGTAACTTCTTTCAGAGAGAGAACCGTATTTTCTCTCGGGTTATTGGTAGAGCTTTCCGGCCGGTATATTCAAAAGGCAAACTGCGTTTCCTCTTTCTCCTACGCGTTTCGGCGTACTTCACGCCTTCATCAGGGAGTCTGATTTATTTCAAAAAACAAAACATAATACAAACAACAATTAGACATAGTTAAATATGATTAAGAAATATACATACATATACATATATTTTATCGCAATAGCACTTACATATTAAATTAGTGTAACTATTTACATAACAATTAACACAATACATTGCACTGAACACTTAAAAAAAAATTCTGAATGAATAGCAAATTAAGGGTCAGTCAAACATACCGAAAAAAGTCGGAGAGTCTCCTTAAAGTCGATCTTTAAAACATCGGTAAAACTTCCATCGATGTATCGTAAATTTCGCGATGCTAATAAATTGTAAACATCGAAGGCAAACATCGAAAATTGAACCGATATTATCGATGTTTCAAAAACATCGATGCATCGTTTGCATCCCTAATTGGAAGAAGCAATAAAATGCACGCTGGTTATTTTAAATAAAACGATTCCTACTTTATCCACCGAAGAATGGCACATTGTAAACGACTTATGTAAAATATGTCAAACATTTCAACGATGCTACAATAAGCATAAGTGGCGAAACTTATTGCACGGGTTCGCTGGTGATTCCCATTTAGGGTTGCCAGATTTTGGAACGGAGAACGGAGTACATTTATATTTTCGATAGAAAAAAAGCAGCACATGACATAAGAGAGGAGTACAATTTTTTTTTTTTATTTTTTGTGCAATTCGTTGTTACAAATTACCATTAATTAGGTACAAACAAACAAAGATATCTTAGAAATCTTTTTCAAAGCAACAATAAATGTCAAAAATAAATAACTATATGGGTTGGCTTTCCAATAGGGGTGGTAGTTAAAGAGATGGAGATTGAAGGGGGAGTGAACGTGGCACCTTTTCCGACCTTTTTTAGGAGGGCATGGACCGCCATTGACAAAAATGTTACTCCCGACCACCTAGGGCCCCTACGGTTCCCTAGGGACCCCTTAGAAAAACGACCAAAAGTCACAATTTTCACTTGCGTTTTTTCGTTTGAAAAAGGTTGAATATTCATTTGCACGGGACATTTTATATACCCTTGATAACAAAAGAGGTGCCTGCCCATCTTCCCCGGCAACACAGAAAGGAGAATTCTACTTAGTAAGGGTTATAATCCCTAAACGCGGCCGAAGGACGCCTACGCAGAAAGGAGTTAAGTGCAAAAATACTTTCGATACCGAAGCCGGAATTATATCCACAAGAAATGTTATACACTTTTGACGAAGAGAGGGGTTCCTCCTCTCTTCTTCGGCAACACAGAAAGAAGGATGCTACGTAGTAGTACGTGTGGACGCAAGTGAAAATTGTGATTTTTGGCAATTTTTCTAAGGGACCCATAGGGCGCCTAGGTGGGGGTTGGAGGTGCCGCCCACTCCCCCTTCGCTTACCGCCTCTTCAATGACCGCCCTTATACGAAAGAATTCCAGACTTTTCCTGAATGTATGGCCATTTTTTTAATTTAAGCCTTATAAATAATTTAATATTTTTCTGATTTTTATATCCGAGCGCCCTGCACCCACCTTGCTACGGCCATGCTTACACTTTTTCACTATCACACTTAACTTTGCTTACTAAGTAGTGTTTGCCACAATTTGAATGGCAAAGTACAGGGCGTAAAATAATAACTGTCGCACAGGTTTTTTGAAAAATAAAAGGGTTCTTTATAGATTTTATTACACAAAGTATTTTTTTGTTAACTTTGTAAATATTTTACTTTAATTTTATTAATTGGTTTTAAAATTTTAAGCCTTATTTGCATTTGCCAGCTTTGGGAGATAAGTACATGCGACACACACCTCTTTTTCAGGTGTATTTTTTCTTAGATTTTGTATAAAGAAAACAAATGTATAGGGTTGGTCGAATGAATTCCCTCCTAGTATGAGGAAATTAGCCTATGGTTACAGAAGATATGTAATAAAGTAACCGACGAAGACTTGCGAGCCGCTTGCGCTTTTCTCCCAAATCCCCTGGTAAACCCAAATGAAGGTTAAATTTAAAAACTGTACAATAACGACTTTTTTTACTTGCACTTTTCTCTCAAATACCGGTAAACGTTAAAATTTAAAAACAAATTAATAAAATTGAAGTAAAATCCGTGGATAATTAACACTGAACTACTTTTTGCGCAAAATCTATAAAGGCCAATTTTATTAAAAAAAAAACTGTGCAACAGTTATTATTTTACACCCTGTATATGATAAAATATTAATAGCTGGAAAAAGGAGTACAAAAGAAGTACAAAACTAATAAAGGAGTACATTTCCAGATAAGCAACACTTTTTCTTTAGCTACCTTTCTGGATCCCAGATTTAAATTATTAGCCCTTACGGATGAATATGCAACACAAAATACAAAAAAAATGGTAAAATGTTACCTAATGGAATTGCAAAGGGAAGAACCAGAGATGCTGTCTGAAAGTTCAGAAGAAGCCGCAGTGCACGCATTTTCCATTTGGAGCTCTTTCGATCAATGCGCCAACAAAAATAAAACAAAAGGCAGTGCTGAAGCTAAAAGCATTATCGAAATTCAGCGCTATTTAGAAGATGGTATAATTCAAACGTCAAATAACTCATTTCTGTGGTGGTGCGAAAATAAATATAAATATCCTAAATTAGCTGAACTGGCAAAAAAATATTTATGTGCACTAGCTTCCTCAGTTCCCTGTGAAAGAATTTTTTCTAAAGCAGGTCAAATTGTCAGTGACCGGCGTTCACGATTGAGTGAAAAAAACACTGAGATGCTATTATTTTTAAATACAAACGAAAAATATCTGTGGAAAGGTATACCATTTGTTACTTAACTTACTACTTTTTAAGTTTTATGTTTTTTAATGAATATACTCCTAATTTTAAGTTTTAGTTGACTGAATAGACACACCAAATTTTGCATTTGGTTTTACGCCTTTTGCATTATTTTTAACGACGATATATGATAAGGAATTAAAAAACATCAAAAATTTATATTCAATTTCAAACACTTGAATATGTAAATTTTATTTTTGTTATTTTAATTTGTTTAACATATTAGCTTTTGTACCTGCTTGTAAATATGAAATAGTCATGAATTGAAGCCTGAACCTCTATAATAAAATTCAATATTTCTTAAGCTGCTCACCCAAAACCAGCTTTTTAATTTTTACAGTTTTGGTTACTGATTATGAATGGTGTTATTGTAAGAGCGGAAAACTCATATGTGAATGTATGTAAATAAAATGATACACAAGAAATCGAAGAGAAATTTTCTTCTATCAAGATTTCTTTAAATCAGTAAGCAGCTATCAAGAAAAAAGTGCTCGTAAATTTATTTCTTGAATAAAATTTACAGCAACAGAAATAAAGAAAAATACTTCTTGCATTTTTCTTAAGAATAATTAAAACCCAGCAACTGCTCTTAGAATATTACCAAGTTTATGTAAATTTTAAAATTAATAACTGAAATTGGAAAAATTAAATGTCGATTTTGGATGACCCACCTGAGAAATTTCGAATCTCTTGAATTCAATAAAACTCATTTAGCATTTTATTTTACTGCATATAAGGCGAGTGCACCCTTGAGGGCAGTTTGAACTAGCTCCTATGGTGTGAGTTTAGTGTTGTCCTAAAGTTTACATCGGCACTGGGCGGTTGAATTCAATAGCAATGAAACCCTCCATTTTATAATAGTTCACTGTTATTGAATATGTATATTTCGTCGTAGGTTTGTTCGTAAGTTTCCAACCAAATTTTTTTTCGAATATTCCATAGTTTAATTGATTTAGTGCAGTAGTGCATCACCCAGCAAAAAACATGTAGTACCGCACAAGTTTATAGGTAAGCCCCTCACAACGTCCCCAATATCCTAAAATAGAAAGTCAATAACTGCTATTTGCATTTGATAATTACTCACCATGAATGGCACTTCCATTGCGGACATTCCTCCATGAACTTCTGCCGCATGGTCATGATCACGGAATCGTATAAATACACTGTACCCAAGCAGATGCTATTTCGCCGATTCCAAACAGACATAATAGTTGCGTTCCAGATGCTTCACGATTCGCAGGTTTTTACAGGAAGCTGTTCCAGGTGGCCACCTTCCATACGGTTTTTAATGGCGAAAACAGCTTTTCCTGCAAATCGGGAAGCATCTGGAACGCAGCTAATAGATTGTGCAATTTCGCCATCAAACTCCTTTGACTCCAACTTTATATTTCTAATTTTGTGGGAACGTTTACGAGTATATTCCAATTGTGGCAATGTGCTTCCTGCATCTTTTAATGTGATTGTTGAACCTTTTTTCAACTTAATTTGTATCCAAAGCGATATTTGATATTAGAATTAAAAAAGAATNAACGTTTACGAGTATATTCCAATTGTGGCAATGTGCTTCCTGCATCTTTTAATGTGATTGTTGAACATGAACAGTGAAAACAAAAGACAAATGTAGTGTTGCCAAATTGATCAATAAAGCACTAAGTTCACTCGGTCAAATTTTTCTGGTCTGCAATACTTTTGTCACTGTTTTTGTCACAGTCACGGCTGAAAATCACTGTGACTGCAAAGTCACAGTCACAAATAACGTTGTTCCTCAAAAGTCACGAGATCGCCCATCTCTAGTGACTCCTGTAAATCTTCTGTTTTCGCTTCGCAATTTTTCTTTGTTCCCTTGATTTCGGTCTATGAAAGTGTATGTTATTTTCGCCTGTTCTCGAATCGCTCTTTTCTCCTGCTTATATTGATTTTTTGCAATCACATACATTTATGTTTTGAAGTCTTTTTGTTTTGCCTATGATTTGTGGTTACTAATTTTTTAGCTGATGGATTTAAACCCCAGTAGGAAATCTGCCGGCAGCATTGATGAAAACCATAAAATTGTAGTAAATATTTTGTGCAACCAGTCTAGGGGCCTTAAAATTGTGCATTTTAATGCGCGAAGCCTTAACGGTGACAAACTGGACTCCGTTAGAAATGTCTTTGGGGGATCGGGCGTTGATGTTATCTGTGTCTCAGAAACATGGTTCAATTCTAATATTCCTGACTATTATTATGGAATCCCACACTATAATCGTATACATCACGATCGAACAACAAAAAAAGGGGGAGGTGTTGCAATATACTACAGATCTACCTTAAAAATTAAACTTTTAGCTAAAGCGAATAACCCTGAAACGGAATTTATTATTTCTGAAATTTCAGACGGTGTAACAAAAGTACTAGTGTCCTGTGTGTATAATCCTCATAGGTGTTGTATGTTAGATTCGTTTTTTGTTGAGTTATCCGCGTTTTTAATTGAATATGAATATTATGTTATATGTGGTGATTTTAATGTTAACCTGCTGCTAAACGACTTGTATACTATTAAACTACTTGACCACGTATCCGCTGCTGGTCTTGCTGTAGTCAACAAGTTCTTACCAACAAGATACGCCAACAATTCGAAACCTAGCTTGCTAGACCTGGTTATTACATCTAATCTTGACCATATTCTTAAATTTGACCAAATGTCTTTTGTCTCTGACCATGATCTAGTATTTTGTGCATTAGATGTGTCGCTGAATTGTCCTGCTGATTGTGTTATTTTTATGTATCGTGATCTGAAGTCTGTTAACATTACTGATCTGTTCGTTGATTTGTCAAATGTTAACTGGGATAGCAGTTGGTTCTTTTTTAAATAAAACACTCGCTGAATTATTTGACGATCATGTCCCTGTCCGCATTGTTAGGGCTATGAATACCTCCTGTCCTTGGTACACTAATAAGGTCAGCTCAGCTATAAAAACTAGAAATAAATTGTATGCAAAATGGAGAAGAACCAACTCTGACTTTGCTTGGTCACAATACAAGGCTGCAAGAAATAAAGCGACTGTCATTACAAGAAATGCAAAGCGGTGGTACTTTAGTTATAAATTGAACCCGTCACTATCTTCAAAGGATTTATGGCGCAATTTGAAAAACCTAAATGTGCATGGAAAACCTAAGTCTGATTGTAAAATTGACCCAAACACACTCAACGACTATTCTATCAGTGTCAGCAGAAACAGCAAAAGTCCTCCAGCTTAAATTTTCACTAGCAATGTTGCTATAAAAGAAGAGTTTCAATTTGACGGAGTAAGTGAATCAGAAGTTTTGAAATGTGTAATGGGTATCAAGTCTAATGGCATTGGAGAGGATGGGATATGTTTGAAGTTTGTGAAACTTGTGCTGCCTTTTATTCTGAGAACTCTAACTCATGTCATTAACCAAGATAATGCAAAAAGGCTGTCATTATTCCTGTAGCCAAAAAGAGCACTGCTACTTGTCCTAGAGACTACAGACCTATAAGTATTTTACCAGCCTTCTCAAAAGTGCGCGAGTCGTTGATGGCAGGGCAGATTTCTTCATTTGTACAGGAAAATAATTTATTATCGCCATTGCAGTCAGGGTTTAGACCAAGTCATAGCTGCTCTACGGCTAAGTTGAAAATACTTGACGATATACGGATACAGTTTGACAATGGTGACCTATCTCTTCTTTGCCTTCTGGATTTTTCTAACTGCCATACCTAAACAAAAGCGTTGGGCGGAGCGGTTTCTGACGCCTAGCGTTAGCGCCGAAGTGCCATACCTAAACAAAAGCGTCAACGCTACGCCAAATGCAGAAATAACGGCAACAATAAGCATAGGTTGGTTTGTGTGTAACACGAAAATTACAGTTTCGCCGTTTTCTGCAGCCAACTTCAATACCTAACGTCCTGTCAAAATCGGATTTTGCAACCGCTCAGCGTTGACGCCGCGTTGTTTCGGTATGCTTCATACAAATTGTATGGACATGAGAATTTTTTGACAGCCAGACAACGCTGACGCTTTTGTTTAGGTATGGCAGTAAGGCATTTGACTTGGTGAATCATGACCTGCTTTGCAAAAAACTTAAATACCACTTTGGTTTTTCTGATAGCTCTGTTAAACTTATGATCAGCTACCTTGCAGGAAGAACTTAAAAGGTAATGTGCAAGACTGGCTGCTCCACATCTAAACTTGTTGGCTCGGGTGTGTCGCAAGGTTCTGTCCTTGGTCCTCTTTTGTTCAGTCTTTTTGTGAATGATGTATTCTCTGTGTGCCACTATGTCAATGTCCATGCTTACGCTGACATTCAATTGTACTTGTCCAGTCAAATTGGTCTTGTTGAAGATTTGTGTTTTTAAGATTAATAGTGACCTGTCTGCAATTTCACAGTGGGCCCACGATAATTGTCTTTGCTTAAATGCTGCAAAGTCGTATGTGTTGCCCATTAGTAAACGTGTAGTACATGTGGAAGATATTCCAAAACTGTTTGTTGGTAATAGCGTCCTGATTATGACTGACAAGATAAGAAATTTAGGGTTTGTTGTTAATTCTATGTTGAGCTGTTCTGTCCATGTAAATAATGTTGTAAGTAACGTGTATGCTGTTTTACGTAGATTAAGAATGTCAGCGTCGCTTACACCCTTAGATACAAGACGAAAGTTAGCTATTAAGCTTATAGTGCCGCAGATCACGTACTGTGGGCTAGTGTATAGCAAGTTTGACTCTATTTCGTTTCACAAAATTGATGTTGCGTTTAATAACGTTACACGTTACGTTTACGGCCTCAAAAGATGTGACCACGTTTCTATGTGGAAAAACAAAATTCTAGGATGCAGTATTTTTGAATACCTAGCGGCTAGAAATTGTATATTTATGTATAAGCTTATAGAATTCAAAACTCCAAAATACCTTTTTGAAAAATTAAAATCAACAAGGGCTAATAGAAATCAAAGTCTTATTGTCCCCAAATATTCCTACTTGTCTTCAGCTAGGCTGTTCTTCATTAATGCTGTAAGGCTCTGGAACTCAGTTCCTGAATCCGTAAAAGCAGCGATGGATCGGAGTAACTTCAGAAAGGTATTGCATAATTACTTTATATCTGCACAATGAATGTGGTTGCGATTAAACTGTTATCATTTCTCTGTCTCTGTCACTTCTACTATTAAACCAAATTTTGTATGTTCGTTTTTATATTTATATGCCTGACCTTTTATTATATCTGGCGTTAAATTTTAAGTTTTAATTTTAATTTTAATTAAAAATACAAATATTAATATTTTTTGTTGCTATTTGATATATTGTTAGTTTTAAGTTTACTTTGTACAAACATTGAATTTTACAAACTGTTGATGTATTATAAAAGACTCAAAAGTCTTATAGATACAGCCTCATTTCTTAAATAAATATGAAATATGAAATACGAAATTTGTAGACTTATTGTCTGTTTGCGCTGATTTTAATTTTTTAATTGTTGTTGCCATTAGCATCTCAATAGCTTTATTTGGGTACCCGTTCTTGTGCATTATGTTTATTATTTTCTGTTTGTTACTTTTTCTGAACTCCTGGTCACTTAAGAAGTAGATTGTGTAGATTAGGTTTGTTGCTGTATTTTTCTTTTGTGCCCATGGATGGAGTGGTAATTTATCATTCTCGAAGACGTTATGGATTTTGAGTACCAATTTGTTATTATTTTATTATTTGAGCGGTGAATTTCCAAATCTAAGAAGGGTAATTTATTGCCCTCTTCTAACTCAGTGGTGAATTTTATTTTATTGTGCTGTGAATTTAACACATTGAAAATATCTTCTACGTCATTTCATTTTACGATCGCGAATATATCATCTACATACTTATTGATGTATTTGATACATATGTCCTTAGATTTCAATTCAGCGATGCTGTCGTCAAGTATTTTATCTAGAACAATGTCAGCTACAGTGGGCGATAACGGGTTTCCTATCGGCATTCCGTGTACTTGTTGGTAAGATATTCTGTCATATAAAAAATAGTTATTGTCGCATAGACAGAACTCTAACATCGCTAAAAACTGCTTTCTTGTGAGAGTGGTATATCTTTCTATTAGAGTCCATTGTTGCATTATCGTTCGGATTGCTATTTGCACCGGTATATTGGTAAATAATGATACCACATCAAAGGAAATGAGGACCTCATCTTCTTCAAGCGTCATGGTTCTTAATTTTNTGCTTACGCTGACATTCAATTGTACTTGTCCAGTCAAATTGGTCTTGTTGAAGATTTGTGTTTTTAAGNTATTTGCACCGGTATATTGGTAAATAATGATACCACATCAAAGGAAATGAGGACCTCATCTTCTTCAAGCGTCATGGTTCTTAATTTTTTTTAGCTGAAACGAGTTGTGGATATTGTATTGGTCTGAGACTATTTTTTTAAGAGTTTGTCCAACGAACTTTGAAGGGCGGTAGCAGGGTACATTGGTTGAAGCAGATATCGGTCTGAGGGGTGTATTTTCGGAAGTCCATATAGTCTAGGTGCTTTTGATAATTGTCAATGTTTTTCTGTTTGTATATGTCATTTACTATCGCGTTGTTTCTTCTCAGCAATTTTTGTGTTGGGTCCATTCGGTTCGTTTTGTACACAGATCTGTCGTTAAATATATCTTTCATTTTGTCTTTGTATTCTGTTTTGTCCGTCATCACCGTTTTATTTCCCTTATCCGCATTTGTAATTACTATAGAGTCCTTATGTTGTTTTATAAACTGTTTAGTGTCCTCAAATATTCTAAGTATGAATTTTTCTTTTTTATTACTTTTAAATTTGTTTTTGAATGTGTTAATGCTAGTGGCTATATTACATCTTGCAGTGTATTTTTCCCTGTCTTCCTCTAAGGTCTGAATTCCCTGCTCTAATTACGCAATCAGGTGAACCGGCGAGAAATTTTTCCGTGTCATAGACAGCGCAAACTTTTTTCCTAAGGAAAGAAGCCATCGAGATTCTCTTGGAATTGGGATGTTGGTTTTATTTATAAACCAATCTTCATTGATCACAAACCCGTATGTTCTAAAATTCTTTTCTACTTGTCTTTGTAATTTCTCATTGAGACTGTTTTCGGTGTGACGTGCTATATTTGTTGAAAATTGGTTCTGTTTTTCTGTGACTAGCATGAAATCGGACTCCTCAAGCTTCGTATGTAGATCTGTTTTGATGTGTTCTATATTTTTTCGGCTAGTTTTATTTGGACGTTGGCTTTTTTATTTCCAAATTCAAAATTTTCAGTATAAACTGTTCTTCAACTTTGTCCAACTCTTTTTTCGTGATGTCCAATTGGAACCCATGTTTTATTCTCTTAAGTTTGCCCGTTAAATGTGGTGGTGTTGTTACAAAATTCTTACAGTTTAGTAGAAATTTCAGTCTTTGTTCTTGTTTGGCAAATTTTTTATAGTTTTTGTTGAACTGTTTTATGGTGTAGCAAGTAACCTCGTCATATTTAATCTAATGTGTTCGAAGAAGTGTTTCATGTTGTGTACTTTATGCTTTGTTTACTGGTTGCTTCGGTAGTTGCTCTCCGAATAATTTAAGTTGGTTGTGTTTTCGAGGTCAGTGTTAAAATTTCCTATTGGGTCATTGGTAGAGCATTGGTATTTACTCTATTTTTTGTCCTCTCAATAGTCAGAGATCTGAGTACGGTATCGATTTCCAGTAAAATCTGACTGATTCTGACTATTTCTGACTAGTCCGGACTCGTACGGGATCGCAACTACTATGTACGAATGTATGTATAGACAATGACCGAAACGAAGATGGCCGCACGTGTGAGTAACGTGTTGCCAGAATACGTTTCGAAATGTGTTGCCACATGTTAAAAGCGTAAGAATATTATAAAGGCAAATATGATAAGTGCTATTTTATTATGAGTTTAATAGCTGTTTTTTTTTTTGTTCGTAAGAGAGGGAAATGCTTTATGCACTGGCCGGGGGCGCTAGTCTCTAAACTACCTTCCCCGAGTGTGGGACTCCCACCGAAGCGTGTTGGGCTACCCATTAGAATCCCGCATTTGGCACCGCAATTCTGCATGGATTCACATTAATTCTGCAATTCAGATGCAGGAGCGCGATGCAAGAGCCTCGGGGCTGCTCTTTTGTAGGGGCGTCTCATTCGGGTGTCCTCAGTAGATATCCGTCCTCTCGTTTGCAGCGGAGTACGAATTTCACGTAACTCGCAACTGCTTCCCACTTGTCTGCACTGTAGATCATTACCCCAATTATGTTGTTCGGAGTTATGTCTCCGTATCTTTTCCCAACATTCTGCGCGAAATCAAGAAGTGTTCGCAGGTGAAGAATGTATGGTACACGTTATCTTCGACGTCCATAGTAGTGACACAACTGTAGTGATAGCTGTTATGAGTATTGTGTGTGAAGATAATGTAATTTTTCAGTAAAATGATAATAGTTATTGATTGTGTGATTTAAATATACATCATAATTATAGTCACCTTTATTGTTGAGAAGTTCTGCTCAAAGTACTTCTGCTCCTCTTCTTCACAACACAGAAAGAGGATTCTACTTTGTGAGGGTTATAATCCTTCTGCTTCTTTTCTTCGCACCACAGAAAGAGAATTCTACTTTGTGAATTTGTATAAGACATTTAGTTATTTGCAAAACACCTTCGCTTTTCGCACGTTCTTGTGATGCATTTCACGCATTTTTACCACACAGAAAGGGAATTCTAGTTACCTCATCCTTTCCCAAGGCTACGTCACTGGGGCGGTAGCCTCAGTTGGTGCACACCAAAAGGAGAATTATATTTGGTAAGGGTTATAATCCTAAAGCGCGGCCGAAGGCCGCCTACGCAGAAAGGAGTTCTACGCAAAAATACAGTGGACGCAACTCCTATTTTTTGACTCCTATTTTTAGTTTTTTTCTAGCGGAACGGTTGGTATTCTTTACTTATTCCTATTCGCCTTTATAATATTCTTACGCTGCACACATAATACTAATAATTGCTATTAAACTTATAAAATAATACAACTTATTATATTCGCCCTTATAATATTCTTACGCTTTGAACATCTGGCAACACGTTACTCACATGTGCGGCCATCTTCGTTTCGGTCATTGTCCATACCTACACACTTACATACTGATTCGGTTCTCTAAAGGAAAGTAAACAAATTTATAAACGTGTTCCTGATCGTTAAAGAATGAAATTAATAAAATATAAAATAGATAAACGTTCAAAGAGCCAAATTTAGTTGGAAGGTGTGTTTTCTGCACACTTGTATTTGTTGGAAATGGTCTGTTATCGTACATTTTGTTAGCTGAAATTTTCAACTTTAACAACGAATTTCTCGTAAACTACGAGTTTCCTCGCCTTCTGGTTTTCAGTCATTTTGTTCAAAGCGTGATGCACTCTCGCGAAGTTTCCCTCATTGTTTGAGTTGACATGACATAGCTATGCATGATATTTTTGAAAACCACATTTTTACAAAAAATTTTGAATTTTGCAGTTCTTTAATAAACACCATTTCATGAATTCAATTATACACGAAAGTTAACCATGAATTCGGCATCGTTTTATGAAATCGTGAAGTACAAGTCCGGTCACTAGAGATGGGCGATCTCGTGACTTTTGAGGAACAACGTTATTTGTGACTGTGACTTTGCAGTCACAGTGATTTTCAGCCGTGACTGTGACAAAAACAGTGACAAAAGTATTGCAGACCAGAAAAATTTGACCGAGTGAACTTAGTGCTTTATTGATCAATTTGGCAACACTACATTTGTCTTTTGTTTTCACTGTTCATGTTCAACAATCACATTAAAAGATGCAGGAAGCACATTGCCACAATTGGAATATACTCGTAAACGTTCCCACAAAATTAGAAAAATAAAGTTGGAGTCAAAGGAGTTTGATGGCGAAATTGCACAATCTATTAGCTGCGTTCCAGATGCTTCCCGATTTGCAGGAAAAGCTGTTTTCGCCATTAAAAACCGTATGGAAGGTGGCCACCTGGAACAGCTTCCTGTAAAAACCTGCGAATCGTGAAGCATCTGGAACGCAACTATTATGTCTGTTTGGAATCGGCGAAATAGCATCTGCTTGGGTACAGTGTATTTATACGATTCCGTGATCATCACCATGCGGCAGAAGTTCGTGGAGGAATGTCCGCAATGGAAGTGCCATTCATGGTGAGTAATTATCAAATGCAAATAGCAGTTATTGACTTTCTATTTTAGGATATTGTGGACGTTGTGAGGGGCTTACCTATAAACTTGTGCGGTACTACATGTTTTTTGCTGGGTGATGCACTACTGCACTAAATCAATTAAACTATGGAATATTCGAAAAAAAAATTTGGTTGGGTACTTACGAACAAACCTACGACGAAATATACATATTCAATAACAGTGAACTATTATAAAATGGAGCGTTTCATTGCTATTGAATTCAACCGCCCAGTGCCGATGTAAACTTTAGGACAACACTAAACTCACACCATAGGAGCTAGTTCAAACTGCCCTCAAGGGTGCACTCGCCTTATATGCAGTAAAATAAAATGATAAATGAGTTTTATTGAATTCAAGAGATTCGAAATTTCTCAAGTAGGTCATCCAAAATCAACATTTAATTTTTCCAATTTCAGTTATTAATTTTAAAAATTTACATAAACTTGGTAATATTCTAAGAGCAGTTGCTGGGTTTTAATTATTCTTTAAGATATTTGTAGAAGTGTACGGGACTGTCTGCAGTTCTTAAGAAAAATGCAAGAAGTATTTTTCTTTATTTCTGTTGCTGTAAATTTTATTCAAGAAATAAATATACGAGCACTTTTTTCTTGATAGCTGCTTACTGATTTAAAGAAATTTTGATAGAAGTAAATTTCTCTTCGATTTCTTGTGTATCATATTATTTAAATACATTCACATATGAGTTTTCCGCTCTTACAATAACACCATTCATAATCAGTAACCAAAATTGTAAAAATTAAAAAGCTGGTTTTGGGTGAGCAGCTTAAGAAATATTGAATTTTATTGTAAAGGTTCAGGCTTCAATTCATGACTATTTCATATTTACAAACAGGTACAAAAGCTAATATGTTAAACAAATTAAAATAACAAAAATAAAATTTACATATTCAAGTGTTTGAAATTGAATATAAATTTTTGATGTTTTTTAATTCCTTATCATATATCGTCGTTAAAAATAATGCAAAGGCGTAAAACCAAATGCAAAATTTAGTGTGTCTATTCAGTCAACTAAAACTTAAAATTAGGAGTATATTCATTAAAAAACATAAAACTTAAAAAGTAGTAAGTTAAGTAACAAATGGTATACCTTTCCACAGATATTTTTCGTTTGTATTTAAAAATAATAGCATCTCAGTGTTTTTTTCACTCAATCGTGAACGCCGGTCACTGACAATTTGACCTGCTTTAGAAAAAATTCTTTCACAGGGAACTGAGGAAGCTAGTGCACACAAATATTTTTTTGCCAGTCCAGCTAATTTAGGATACTTATATTTATTTTCGCACCACCACAGAAATGGGTTATTTGACCTGTGAATTATACCATCTTCTAAATAGCGCTGAATTTCGATAATGCTTTTAGCTTCAGCACTGCCTTTTGGTTTATTTTGGTTAGCTCATTGATCGAAAGAGCTCCAAATGGAAAATGCGTGCACTGCGGCTTCTTCTGAACTTTCAAACAGCATCTCTGGTTCTTCCCTTTGCAATTCCATAAGGTAACATTTTACCATTTTTTTTTGTATTTTGTGCTGCATATTCATGCGTAAGGGCAATAATTTAAATCTGGGATCCAGAAAGGTAGCTAAAGAAAAAGTGTTGATTATCTGGAAATGTACTCCTTTATTAGTTTTGTACTTCTTTTGAACTCCTTTTTCCATCTATTAATATTTTATTATATACAGGGTGTAAAATAATAACTGTTGCACAGTTTTTTTTAAATAAAATTGGCCTTTATAGATTTTGCGCAAAAAGTAGTTCATTGTTAATTATCCACAGATTTTACTTCAATTTAATTAATTTGTTTTTAAATTTTAACGTTTACCGGTATTTGAGAGAAAAGTGCAAGTAAAAAAAGTCGTTATTGTATAGTTTTTAAATTTAACCTTCATTTGGGTTTACCAGGGGGTTTGGGAGAAAAGCGCAAGCGGCACGCAAGTCTTCGTCGGTTACTTTATTACATATCTTCTGTAACCATCGGCTAATTTCCTCATACTAGGAGGGAATTCATTCGACCAACCCTATACATTTGTTTTCTTTATACAAAATCTAAGAAAAAATACACCTAAAAAGGAGGTGTGTGCCGCATGTACTTAAACCCCTTTTATTTTTCAAAAAACCTGTGCGACAGTTATTATTTTACGCCCTGTACTTTGCCATTCAAATTGTGGCAAACACTACTTAGTAAGCAAAGTTAAGTTTGATAGTGAAAAAGTGTAAGCATGGCCGTAGCAAGGTAGGTGCAGGGCGCTCGGATATAAAAATCAGAAAAATATTAAATTATTTATAAGGCTTAAATTAAAAAAATTGCCATACATTCAGGAAGAGTCTGGAATTCTTTCGTATAAGGGCGGTCATTGAAGAGGCGGTAAGCGAAGGGGGAGTGGGCGGCACCTCCAACCCCACCCTAGGCGCCCTATGGGTCCCGTGCTGCTTTTTTTCTATCGAAAATATAAATGTACTCCGTTCTCCGTTCCAAAATCTGGCAACCCTAAATGGGAATCACCAGCGAACCCGTGCAATAAGTTTCGCCACTTATGCTTATTGTAGCATCGTTGAAAGGTTGACATATTTTACATAAGTCGTTTACAATGTGCCATTCTTCGGTGGATAAAGTAGGAATCGTTTTATTTATAATAACCAGCGTGCATTTTATTGCTTCTTCCAATTAGGGTTCAATATCGGTTCAATTTTCGATGTTTGCCTTCGATGTTTACAATTTATTAGCATCGCGAAATTTACGATACATCGATGGAAGTTTTACCGATGTTTTAAAGATCGACTTTAAGGAGACTCTCCGACTTTTTTCGGTATGTTTGACTGACCCCTAATTTGCTATTCATTCAGAATTTTTTTTTGTTATTTATGGCCTTATAACAATTATATTCAACAATTTTATTGAGCTTGAAAAATGTTATTGAAAATCAACAATAATTTACAAAAGGTAGAAGTTATAGCTGCTATTTCGGAGACCACCACATCTCTTTAGTGACCGCGGTTGAAGAAGTCTGATTAGTAGATGCGGTGATCTCCCAAATAGCAGCTATACCTTCTTAACTTTGTAAATTATTGTTGCTTTTCCACAACATTTTTCATAAAAAACGGCCCCAAGCTCAATAAAATTGTTGGATTCATTCTGAATGCTAATAACCTAGCCGTTAAAACAGAACCAAACACCCCTTGGAATTTCAACAAGATCAGGCCTAGGCTCTTTAGGCCCGAACGACCTTACGACGGAATGCATTTTGATTCTAATAATAGAAAGGGTATAGAAAGGATAATAAAATACAGGAAAATACATTCATAATTATTAAAGTATTCAATATTACTTTAAAATTAACTAGAAATTAACAAATTGCAAAACATCGGAAACCCTCGATATATCGATGTTCCTCTGGCGATGTATTTTAGCCTCGATGTTCGATGTTTGCATCCCTACTTCCAATGCGGCAAACCGTTCCATCATCGCAAGCGTGGAATTCCACTGGGTTTCAACCTGCTGTATTAGCTTTAGTGGCTCCTTACCACTGTTTCGCTGATAATTGAGAAAGACTTCATTGGCTGAAGAGCTTTTCTAAAAATAAGGAACTATTGCTTTAACCTTCTCAATTATATGGTTAACTTTAGGAAGTCGTAACCCTTCTTTCACAATCAGGTTCATTGTATGAGCCATACATCCGAAATGCTTCCAGTTCAATTTGGCAATAATGGCACTTTTTATATTGCTTGCATTATCGGAAACAGCAAGCAAAACTTTGCTTTCTATTTTCCAATCACATACACTTTTTTGTATTGCATTTGCTAAGTTTTCAGCCGTGTGGTTTAGATTAAGTTCAGAAGCCGCCAAAAGTATGGGCTTAAGCTCGAATTCCTGCGAGACGAAGTGTGCTGTAACCGCAATAAAACTGGAAACATTGCGAGACGTCCAACAATCAGTTGTGATGCAAAATTGATCACCGCCTTCAATGATTTCCTGCATTTTACGTTTGCACTTTTCATACTGCGCAGGAATCATGGTTTTTGAAATAACCCGACTGCTTGGAAGTTCATAGTTTGGATTCAACGATCTTACAAACTCCCTGAATCCATTGTCTTCCACTAAACTAAATGGTTGTAAATCTACCGTAAATAGCTGTAACAATTTATTGTTCAAATCCTGCTTTGAAGACTGCCGATGCATATTCGAAATTTTTGTCTGGGTCATTTTTATTACTATGGCATTAGAGGTGGATGGCTGTTCTTCCGTAACACCAATGACGGGTTCATTTTGAATTGATATACGTTTTTTCTGCAAAAGAATTTTTTAATAAAAACAAATACGTACATACATATGTATATAAGTATGTATGTATAAGGAATATTTCTGAAAACTTACGATAGGCTGTTCTGATTGCACAGTCGGATGCTTCCGCTCCATATGCTTTTTTAAATTGCTCGTCGATGTTTTAAACGAGATTATACTTTTGCAAATATTACATTTTGCAAAGATAT